>NC_053025.1:530749187-530859000 GCF_003073215.2 Triticum urartu | reverse complement strand
CCCAATAGCTGAGCAGAAATGTCCATGCACCCTGCGAACCAAAGAAGAAGGAAAGGAATAGAGTGACGCACACTCGACCTCTATGCTAGGGGTTAGCCGCCGCTAAGCACTATCAACCCTAATCGAGGGAGAGACTTAACCTAGCATGCATGCTAAAACTTAGGGCGCTAGCGCTTCATTTGTTTATGCTCAGGGTCTGCGCCTGGCTTTGTACAAAGGGTTACATGCCTTGCTGGCAGGGCTTGTACAAAAGGTGGTTTGCCGGGGGGCGACAACCGCGCCTTATTGGAAAAACTTGCGAAGATGTTCGATGTTCTAGGAGTTGTTCACTGGAAGGCCATCTTCGGTCTCCAGGTGGGCTGCGCCAGGCGTCGTGACTTGTATTACGCAAGAAGTGCCTTCCCACTTCGGCGTCAACTTGTTGGAATTCTTGGCCGACAGAATGTGCCGAAGAACAACGTCGCCTTCCTCAAAGCTTCGGGCATGAACCTTGCGGCTACGGTAGCGGCGCAAGGCTTGCTGGTAGCGCGCTGCTCGTACAGCCACCTGAAGACGTTCTTCCTCAAGGAGCGTTGCGTCATCTTGCCGCATCTTCTCTTGCTCAAGATCATCATAAGCGAGCACTCAAGGTGACCCGTATGTGAGTTCCATGGGGAGAACTGCTTCTCCCCCGGGAACGACACCTATGGGATCACTGGGATCCCTTATACGGTCGGCGGGCACGGGGTCGTGAGAAGAGTAGGTTTAGGAGCTAGTACACGGATCGTTTACCCAGGTTCGGGCCACGAGGATGCGTAAAACCCAAGTCCTGCTTTGGTGGATGTATTGAGTGTTCTTAAGCGTTTTGAACTAGCTACGATGGTTGTGCCATTTCAAAAAGCCGAATCCCCCTCCTGGTCACCTTGGCCCACCTTTTATAGGAAAAAGGGGTTGCCACAGTGGCACACAGGAGGTGGAAAGGCCTATAGTGCGCGAGCTTATCATACGGCATTACGGCACAAATTGCATTAAATGCGCTACGTAGGTTTCCTTTAGCTTTATCGGGGATGGGAACGAGGCCCGTCCGTCTGTCGCCGCTCCGCCTTGCTTCGACACGTGCCCAGGCTAGCGATGTATACAGCGCCATGTAGGCAGGCAAGCAGCTGAGGTGCGCGCGGTGGTAGGGCCTTCATGAAGATCTGCATGCCGCCATGCAGGTGCTTGCTGATTTGGCCTGGAAGCTGCATGTTTCCACGCAGGTGCCTGCCCAGTTGGTTGGGCTGGCAGCTAGATGCGAACGGCGGCGGAGGCTTGGCTGGTGTGGGCCTGGTAGTGGCCCTGCTGGCGTCCTTGGCAAGGGCCTTGCCGGGGTCCCGGCAAGGGTCTTGCCGTGGTGTCGTAGTCGTCCCCAGCAAGACGCTTGCCGAGGGTCTTGTAGATTTCCTCAGCTAGGATCCTACAGAGGGTCACCGACTTCTGGTCCTCATCTGAACTCATATGTTTATGATCTTGACGAAGATATGCATGTCACCATAGAGGCGCCTCCCGAGCCTTGGCTCCAATGTAGTTGATTGGGTTGGATCCTGTGGGCTCAAGGGTGGCTTGCTCTGCTGGTGTTGGGAAAGTTGCCCCGGCAAGGCCCTTTCCGGGGCTGTGGAGGCTGCCTCAGCAAGGATCTTGCCAAGGGAGTCCACCTCGCCCTCTTTCCCTCCTGTGCTTCTGGTCTTGGCATCGCCCTGGTTGTCTTGTGCTTCGGCTTCACTCCGGCTTCCCTCCTCTGCCCTGCTAAGTGTGGCCGCGGCGCGTGGCTCTGACTGCTCGTGCACAAGTAAAGGGGTCAAAAGGAGAGCCCCTACTTTTGTACACGGACAGGAGCCCCCGGGACTGGGCCACACATAAGCGCGTCGCGTTGTTGGGCTAGGCCCAAAACAGTGTGCAGGCAGGTGGGCGGATTTTACCATAGCAACTTCGCGTCCACTGCACTTCCCCACGACCCGCGTTGAACATGCGACGTCGAGGGTCATGCATGACGTGGGGTCTTGCGTGGGGAGGTTCCCGCACGCATGCGTCACATCGTGGTAAAGAGGCGGCTCGCGCCTTCCCCGTAAAGAGGAAACGGCCGCGGGCACATTTCTCATTTACCCCCTGTGTCTTCTCCAATCTCAGAGCCGTCGTTCTGTCCTTCTTCCTCCTCAAGCCCCTGCTCACCGCTGCTCCACTTTCGCTGCCCTTTCCCTCCCACCATTCGCAGCCGCCATGGCACCCAAGACTGGCAAGGGCAAGATAGCGGCCAAGAACGCCGGAGGGGCGGAGCCGCCGGAGAATGAGTTGGTGGCGCGGCGGATGGAGCTCGCCTACTTTCCCTCGACTGTCGACGCGGCCCACCTTTGGGACAACTTCAGGCCACTTTGGGGGTCAAGATGGGGGGAGAGACTACGGGGCATCCTGCCACACGCGTCATCCCCGCCAACTGTAGCAAAGCCGCCCCGAATTGGTATCCGTTCTTCGTCGATTACTTCTCCTGCGGCCTCTGCCCCCCTTCTCCGATTTCTTCAATGACATCATGCATACCTTCGGCTTCCACCTCCTGGATTTCACCCCAAATGTCATGGCGTGCATGGCTCTTTTCGCCCATCTCTGCGAGGGCTTCACCGGAGTGCACCCCAACACGGCGCTCTTGCGCCACTACTTCTTCCCTCGGATCCAGCAGGGAGGCGCTATCACTGGTTGTGTCACCTAGATCCCGAGGTCCAAGGGGACATATCCGGAGGGCGCTTGGAAGGAGAGGTGGGAGGAGTGGCGGGGCCGGTGGTGCTGTATTGAAGAGGAGGATCCACAAGTGTTCTGCCGGGTGCACCAGGCGCCGCCGGTTCGCGGAAACGACTGGAGTAGTGTCGACGCCGACGACGCGAAGCTCATGGTCTCCACAACCAGAATTCTTCGCCTCACTGAGGCCGGGCTCACCCTTGAGATGATTGGGGCAGATTTCATCCGTCGCTGAATCACTCAGCTGCATAACAAGGGGAGGCCGGCCTGGCTCTTCATGAATGCGGCCGATATCATGCGACTCCGCCCTGGCCTCGACCACAACTTCACCGTGCTGGCGCATGCTCATTTCTGCCAGCGGCTCTTCCAGCTCGACGTGGATCGCAACGGCAAGGCCGAGAGCTCTGGCAAGGCTTCGAAGGTCGGCAAGGTCGCCAAGGGGCCCTTGTTTGGGTTGCCGGCGGGGGTGGTCCCGCTGAGCAATAACTCGCGCCGAAGCGACATCATCGCCATGATGCCAGAGTTCAACGCGCACGGCCTCATCCCAAATTAGACCGAGCCGCCAGAGGATCAAGTGCAGGAGTCTTTTGACACCCTGGAGGAGAAGTACATCCGCGAGGAGCCGCGGCTCGTCCAGGACACCACCCAGGCGGAGCTGGACTACATCGCCACCAGGCCGGCGGAAGCGGAGCTCGCCTGGGAGGCCGGCAGCGCCGGCGGCGTGGAGGAGAAAGCCGCGGCGACCGCAGAGGAGGCTGGGGAGGCTTGCAGCGCCGGCACTGGGGCTCCTCTTATTGGATACGACGACGACGAGCCGTCCAAGGAGGAGGCTGAAGCTGTCGAACCCCCAGCCATAGGGAAAGGGCGAGTCCTGCGACGGGCCAACTCCGTTGAGACGGTACGGCCCAACAAGGCGATGCCACCCCGGCAAGCTCAGGTGACGTTCGTGCGCCAAACGAGGGCCGCGGCGGCGAAGAAGTTGGTGAAGGCCGCGGTGACGAAGAAGAAAGCATCTCCTTCTTCTTCATCTAAGCGTTCCCCAACT
This sequence comes from Triticum urartu, assembly GCF_003073215.2. Classification (NCBI taxonomy): domain Eukaryota; kingdom Viridiplantae; phylum Streptophyta; class Magnoliopsida; order Poales; family Poaceae; genus Triticum; species Triticum urartu. Next base: position 530,855,210 of record NC_053025.1, on the reverse strand, counting down.
CCACATTATTTCCCTCCTCCGGCAGGTGATGACACGGAGTTCTTCTTCAACCTCGGGTCTCTTAGCCCGATGAGGAAGAGGAAGGCAGTGGAAGAAAAAATGGAGGACCAGTAAGTGCTTCAACTCTTGTCATCTCCATCCCTCCGGGCCGTATTTCTTTTCTTGACTTGGCTTCATCTTGGCAGGGATACGGAGACACTAGCCCAGAGGGTGAAGAGGGCTAGGTCTTCGGCGGGCGGCCAGCCCCCGGCAGGCACCTCTAAGGCGCCACTGGTGGTGGTGAGCAGCCCGGACAGCAGCGCCCAGCACAGCCCCCAGCGTAAGCTCATCACCCGCCCCTCCTCAACGTGTGTCGTGGGTACGATTCTTGGTACTGACATTTCTGTGATTGCAGGAGGGGGACAGCAGCAGGAGGATCCACTGAGGGCTACCCCCAACACGCCGCCTCCGTCAACCACGCAGCCCCGAGCGGCGTCCCCGGCAAGGGCGCCAAGCACCGAGCCCATGCACACCAAGGAGGAGGAGGAGGAGAACTTGGGCGCTGGCGGCTCCACCTTGGCGCCAAATGTTGGCGAGGAAGGGGCTACTTCTTCCCAGCCTGGCACGGGTACATCATTTGCCTCTCATCCCTGCCATTTCTTCTTTTTCTGAATCTTTATCTTGACTTTGCTTCATCCCCTTCTCGATGTCCAGATCCTCCATCGGCGGACCAGGAGGACATAGACACCGTCATCGAGGACGTCGCCAAGGCTGCCGAGGCGGAGGCTGAGAAGATCGACCCCGAGGAGGCCACCAAGGGCGCGGCTGAGGACGCCACCAAGGGGCCTGCTAGGGAGCTTGGCAAGGCTACTGCCGAGGAGGCCGGCAAGGGGCCAGCCGGGGAGGCCTGCAAGCCCACTGCCAAGGAGGAGGAGGTTGATGACCAGCCTTCCTCCTCCACTGCCTCTGGCTGCGGCAGGTACCTGAGGGTGAGTGATGACCTTTTCGTCCACCTTCCAAGATCGTCGAGCTCCAGGGCGCCAATCGAGGGAGAGGTGTTCGACGAGGAGGTGCTCGAAGCCGCCGGGCTCGAGGTCGTCGACGAGCCAAGCACCGGCGCTGACGGTTCTCAGGAGGAGCGGCTTCTCCAAGCCATGGGCGCCAGCTTTCTGAAGGTCCAGGTGCTCCACCGCGCCCGCCTGGACAAGGCCAAGTCCAGGATGGCAGCGGTGGACAAGGCGGAGGCGGACCTCAAGGGACGCGTCACCGAGGCACAGACTTGGTACTGCCAAGCCTGTGAGGAGCTGAAGGTGGAGTGGGACGGGCTCAAGGATCTGGTTCTGAAGCTGTCCAAGGAGAAGGACACGCTCAACGGTGCCCTGGTTGAGCTGCAGGGCATAGTCCTCAACAAGGCCGGGCAGCTCTCCGAAGCCAACAACTCAATCAAACACCTCAAGTTGATGCTGGGGGGTCTCGAGGGGATGCTGTCGGAGGGCAAGACCCGGGAGGAGGCCCTGGCCAAGGACCTGGAGACCGAGAAGCAGCTGCAGAAGAATGAAGCCGCCAACCACAAGGATTTTGTGCAAGGTGAGAACCGCTGGATCGGGCGCCTCGAACGTGTTGCCTGCAGGATCACCAAGCAGCTGGCTACCATGGGGATGCCAAATGTGAGGTATACCCCGAAGCGCAATGCGAGTCCCAATGCCAAGCTGACCATCTTCTTCGAGGGCGTCCTCGGGACCCTGGAGCAGCTCCACTCCAACCGGGCGGCCTCCCTGGCCAATGAGTCCCGGAGGCTTTGCCAGGGTGCCATGACCAAGGTTCTCACCAAGATGGCATACTAGAAACCCAACCTCGGCTTTGACGCAGCGCTGTTTAGCTTGCCGGCGGGTGTGGACATCGCGGTGCTCAAGGAGCGTATCAAGCCCATCATGAGCTGCATCGGTGAAATTGAGAGGATAGATGGCCAGCGTCGAGATTAGGCACCCTGTCTCCCTCTACCGCTGCAGGTTCATGACCAAGACAATTTTTATCTTTAGTTAGAACCACAACAACAATTGATGTAATATAACTCTGCGGCACTTTTGGTACGATGAATGTTATCTTCCTGTTCGATCTTCCCTTTGTATATTTACCCTACGTTAAACGGGTAGGCTTGCCAACGTGTAAACCCAAGGCGGAACCTTGAGGACGGATCCCCAATGGCATGCCGGGCATGCTTGCTACCGAGCGATCCACCTTGCCGCTCTAAACGCGGCCGCTCGAACTGTCAAGCTTGACTCGAGTCAGAATCGAGAGCGTTGCCAATTGCCACTCTCAATGCGGCCGCTTGAGCTGTTGAGCGCACTCGAAACAGAACAAGGGTGTTTCCAATTGCGGAAGGGCCCCTTTGTGTGCAGTCTTTCATACATAGGGCAGGACCTTCGAAGACAATAACCTCATATATAAAAAGGAAATTGCTTAAGGTTTCGTATGACTTAGCTTTCCTGTCGCCGCACCAGCGTCCTTCGCGCTTGCAGGCGGCATCGTTCTCTTGGCCGTCTTCTTCTCTGGAAGTCGTGTCCACAAGAAACTGCTAAACCGGCCGCTAAACCAGATTCTCACAACTACTCCCCCTACCTGGCACGCCAAAGATGTCGGTGGGAACGACACCTATGGGATTACTGGGATCCCTTCTGCGGTCGGCGGGCGCTGGGTCGTGAGAAGAGCAGGTATAGGAGCTAACACATGGATCGTTTACCCAGGTTCAGGCCGCGAGGATGTGTAAAACCCTAGTCCAGCTTTGGTTGATGTATTGTGTGTTCTTGAGCTTTTTGAAGTAGCTACCATAGCTGTGCCGTTCCAAAAAGCCGAATCACCCCCCTGTCGCCTCGGGCCTCCTTTTATAGGAAAAAGGGGTTGCCGCAGTAGCACATAGGAGGTGGAAACACCTACAGTGCGCGACCTTATCGTACGACATTACGGGACAAAGTGCATTAAATGCGCTACGTAGGTGTCCTTTAGCTTTATCGGGGACGGGAACGAGGCCCGTGCCGTCCGTCACCGCTCTGCCTTGCTTCGACACGTGCCCAGGCTAGCCATGCATGTAGCGCCATGTAGGCAGGAAAGCAGCTGAGGTGGCGTGGTGGTAGGGCCTTCATGAAGATCTACATGACGCCACGCAAGTGCTTGCTGATTTGGCCTAGAAGCTGCATGTTTCCACGCAGGTGCCTGCCCAGCTGGTTGGGCTGGCAGCTGCACGCAAACGGCGGCGGAGTCTTGGCTGGTGCGGGCCTGGCAGTGGCCCTGCTGGCATCCTTGGCAAGGGCCTTGCCGGGGGCCAGGCTAGGGTCTTGTCGTGGTGTCGTAGTCGTCCCTGGCAAGACGCTTCCCGGGGGTCTTGTGGATTTCCTCAGCTAGGATCCTGTGGAGGGTCCCCGTCTTTTGTTCCTCATCTGAACTCATCTGTTTATGATCTTGACGAAGATTTGCATGTCACCACAGAGGCCCCTCCCGAGCCTTGGCTCCAATGTAGTTGATTGGGTTGGATCCTGTGTGCTCAAGGGTGGCTCGCCCTGCTGGTGTTGGGCAAGTTGCCCCGGCAAGGCCCTTGCCGAGGCTGCAGAGGCTACCTCGGCAAGGATCTTGCCGAGGGAGTCCACCTCGCCCTCTTGCCCACCTGTGCTTCTGGTCTTGGCGTCGCCTTGGTTGTCTTGTGCTTTGGCTTCTCTCCGGCTTCCCTCCTTTGCCCTGCTAAGTGTGGCCGTGGCGCGTGGCTCTGACTGCACGTGCACAAGTAAAGGGGTCAAAAGGAGAGCCCCTACTTTTGTACACCAACAATCTCGATTTGGCGTCATTCTGATTAACCAAAGAACCGCCAACAATTCATCAATCCAGCATCGTCCGCACCTACGTAGCCTATCAAAAGTCCTTGTCCAGAGGCCTCGCAACACTTTAGCATTTGCCCTCTTAGCCTGGCCGTTACTCCGTGGATGTGCAATAGAAGCAAAACATACCTTGCTGTCGAGGTCCTGGATGTACTGAATGAAGGCGTGGCTCGTGAACTATGTGCCATTGTTGGTGTTGATTCTATCGATTGCGACGCACAACTACTCAAAGCCCCCAGGCCGAGAATGGCTAGGAGAGAGGGATTGTTTGGAGCGCTTGAGCTGGTTGATGAAGCTTCTTCAAATGGAACTGACATGCTTCACACTTGGTTACTAGTGTCGTTGCATCCTGGAGGGCAGTGGGCTAGAAGAAACCTTGCCGGAATGCCTTGTCGTCAAGGGCCATTGACCCTATGTGGGAGCCACATATGCCTCCATGTATCTCTGTCAACAACTCCAGTACTTCCTCCCGGGGAATGCACTTCAATTTCACACTGTTTGGTCTTTTTCTGTATAGGACGTCGTCGACGCACTACTAGGAAAAGGCCTACTAATGGCGCACTAGTTTTGCCTACTAATGGCGCATCACCGGTGCGCCATTAGTAACACGCCACTAGTAATTTTTACTAATGGCGCACCAGGCAGTGCGCCATTAGTTTTGCTCACGGTGCGCCACTAGTGTCTGCTATACTAATGGCGCACCACATGGTAGTGCGCCATTAGTAACAATTTTTTTAATTTTTTTTTCTTAATCTCAGGTCACTATTTCACCTATGAGATATCCAACACATATATATATACAACAAGCATCCATATAACAATCATAGCCAACACACAAGTTCCATCATATATACATACATAGCCAACACATAGTTCCATCATTACATATTACAAAAGTTTCACATTGTTCATCCAACACCGTTATCCATCAATTCAAAAAAGTTTCACATTGATACAAAATAAAAACACAAATGGAAAAGAAGCACTCCATCCATGCAAGCTTCCGTGAATTAAATCAAATCTGCAAAATGATAAACAAGAAGTTAGAAGAAGAAAAAGAAGAAGACTAGAAGAAGACTAGAAGAAGAATAAGAAGAATTTTGGAAAAGAAAAAGAATAAGAAGAAGACTATAAGCTTATTATGTAAACTTGATCATTTTGTGCTAACATAAGTTATTTTGGAGCTAACCTATAGGAAACTAAGCATATAAGCTCTAAGTTAGTATATCAGAGCCAACTTAGGTAAAATGAAGCTAACCTATGTCATTTTGGAAAACAAGAAGAACAAGAAAAAGACTATAAGCTTATTATCTAAACTTGATCATTTTGTGCTAACATAAGTTATTTTGGAGCTAACCTATAGGAAACTAAGCATATAAGCTCTAAGTTAGTATATCAGAGCCAACTTAGGTAAAATGAAGCTAACCTATGTCATTTTGGAAAACAAGAAGAACAAGAAAAAGACTATAAGCTTATTATCTAAACTTGATCATTTTGTGCTAACATAAGTTATTTTGGAGCTAACCTATAGGAAACTAAGCATATAAGCTCTAAGTTAGCATATTAGAGCCAACTTAGGAAAAATGAAGCTAACATATAGGAAACTAAGCATATTAGAGATAACATAGGTAACTAAGTATATATATATATATATATATCATTTTGGAGACCTGACATACCTGACAAAGTTCAGTTCTCATGCATTGTTCTTCTCCTTCTCCTTCCTCAGCCTGATGCGCCAAGAGCGGCGAGGCGGTGAAGGTGGTGGAGGCAGTGGGATGTAGTCTTCTACCTCAATTGGCGTGGTCATGTCGCCCAGCTGTGGGATCGCCGGCGCCACCACCGGTGCGTGGTCATTGTCAGGCACCAGCACCATCACGAGGCCACCTTCAGGCACGACCGTCGCTAGGTCATCCTCAGCCACCTCCATCTCTTGCCCATGGTCAGCCACCACCATCTCTTGCCCATGGTCAGCCACCACCATCTCTTGCCCTTGGTCAGCCACCACCATCGCTAGGTCATCCTCAGCCTGATGCCCATCATTATCCTGGAGCTCCTCATCCCCACTCTGCTCCTCTTCTCCTGCACTCCAGTCCAGATCATCCTTCTTGTTGTCTATGCTGCTGCCAGAATCGCTGCTGCTTTCGCTACAGCTAGAATCGCTGCTGCTTTTGCTAAAGCCATAGTCGTTGCTGCTTTGGCTGTAGCCATTGTCGCTGCTGCTGCTCCCATTACCTGTCCAAATGCAACAATGAACGTTAACAATCGATGTGAGACAAAGCCAAATGTAGAGGAATAAGAAGAGGCAGAATGTACCGGCATCATAATCTTCAACGTAGCGCATGCGACACATAGTCGCGTTGAACACCTTCACGATTAGCATGGTGGCGTCGTTGTCATACCTGAAGAGAAGGAAGTACCCCAGCCGCAGGTCGTAGGCACGGTAGAACTTCTCCCACCCACGAGACAAGTACATGTGGCCCTCCTTGATCACCAACTCCACATCCCACAGCCTGCGAAACCCGCTGCTGGCCTGTCGCAGCTTCACATTATTTGGCGGATCTTCACCCATCAGCATGTTCATAAAACTTTCAGGCAGCCTCTGCAGTTTGGGACAATGAGTGTTGTAGCAAACAACAGATATCATAATGAGATGGGTGAAGGGGAGATCTCTCGTTTTATATACCTGTGTCATGGATGATACTGAAGTCCCAAGTATGATAGTGAAGAACTCGGAAGCATCCAACTCGTACTGCGGTGTCGCAGAGCGGCGGTGGCTCCTTCCCGCTATCTCTGATAAGCAGCAGAAGAGACCAATTAGTACCCTTACAACAGATCATAAAACATGCATGATAACAGGCATCACAAGTAAGTCAGAGGCATCACAAGTAATTCAGAAATTGTGTAACAAGCCTTTCAATGTACGAACTTGAAAGAACTACTGAGGCTTCTGCGACAGTTCAGAAAAGTAATGATCAATTATCTCTATTTCTATTTCTAGTTCACATAGTTTGATACCTTGGATGCACAAAGGCTATTGGTGCAGTATCATAAGGTTCCATATCATGTAGAAGAAAAAAAAGATAGGTGACAATAGCAAGCACACATCTGAGCAGACATTAGCAATATATGACAGAAATGTACGTGCTGATTAACAAGCTTGGGCTTAGCAGTAATATTCTGAGAAAATATTTTCTTGAGGCCTGAACAAGTGGCTTTCCTTTTTTAAAAACAGAACCAAAACCATGACACAATCACTTGACAACATCTATTGACTACATTAGATGGAGAACTACTCAAGCGGTGCAAGCAAGCAAAATTGCCAAGCTAGTGCACCAAGTCCAAATTCAGTTAAAGCCAGCTCTTCCTACTGCAAGGATATTGAGCTTTCGAATTGTAGAGAATTTGTTGCTTTCACTTGCCATAATCTACTCCAGCTAGTTGCTGCAAGTGGGTGCAATTATAAATTGCATGGCTACAGAAAATATGAGGACGAGCAAGTGGGTGCAATTATAAACTCACTTATAGTAACAAGCAAGCACATCAAAATTTGAACCAGTATCTGAGCTAGTACTCCAAACTGTATGTAAAATGTGCTCCTACTAAAAAACAGGACATTGTGCTTGTCAAATATGGAGTTCTCCTTATCAACCTACCTAGCAGTAACAAAACCAAAAAAACTCATGCGGCACCTACATGAGTAGCAGGAGTATTTCTGAATTGTGATGCTAGGTTATTAATTTCTTACAGAGTGCACCATTTAAAGGCATTGATGTGATTATTTCTCTGCAATTATTTATCCTAAACTAGCAAAGTTATATTTAAAGGCATTTACAGAGTGCACCATTTAAAGGCATTAATTATGTATCCTAAACTAGCAAGCTGTTAACATGTCACTTGATAAAACATGGAGAAAACTACCTAAAGCGACGCAAAGCCTGCTTTGAAGAACGATTTAGAGAATAATAAGAAGCCACACAAAGCTAACAGCAGCAAATTAGCACCAGGCAGAAGCAAAAGGGAACGAATTACTACTACCCTTTACACTAGCACTGACCCTTCACAGTAGCAAAAGATGTCTAGATACTCGCACCATTCGTCCATCCATCTAGCAAGCAACTAGCACAATTCAACCAACCATCAAGCAAACCATCTACTACCTAACATCAACACACATCCATCTATCCAACATCCATTGATCCATGTAAATAGCAGCATGAAAAAGAGAGGAACAGGGAACAGAGAGATGAACAAGGAACATGGAGGTGAGTAAGGAAGAGGGGCTCACCACGGGCAGCGCGTCGTAGGAGAGAAGCCGCCGGCCACGCGCAGGGAGAGACGGCGGGAGGTGGAGACGATGGTCACGGCACCGTCCTTGGTTCGCCGGCTGCTGCTGGGGAGACCGGAGGCGGAGGACGGCAGGGGCCGGCGGGGTGGGCGCGTGCGTCGGGGCCGAGGTCGCCGGCTGCTGCAGGGGTCGGAAGAGGCGCTCCGCTCGTCGAGGTGGAGGAGAGGAGCGGGCGGCGGGGAGGAACCCTAGCGGGGGGGGGGGCGGGGGGTGGGGGGGGGGGGGGGGGGGGGGGGGGGGGGGGGGGGGGGGGGGGGGGGGGGGGGGGGGGGGGGGGGCGCAGGGGCGGCGGGGGTGGAGTCCGGTGAGGGTCGGGGCGGCGGCGTCATGGGTCGGGGCAGCGCGCGGGTGGATCTGGTGGCGAGGGAGAGAGGGTCGAAGGGGATCTGGCGAGGGAGAGGGAGGATAGCTTACTAATGGCGCACCACTCCTCGGTGCGCCATTAGAGATCTTTTTTGAGATAGCAATGGCGCACCCCGCAGCGGTGCGCCATTAGAATGTTTTTTTATTACAGTTCGAGCACAGGTTATATTGCACCTAACCCAATCCACATCAGAACTCGCCCACTAGCCCGACTGGTCAACACACAGCACACACACCAGGAGGTCCTGGGTTTGATTCCCAGGTTCCGCAATATTTTTTTTTTGCATTTTAAATGTTGTTTGATATTTATTTGTGTTTAAATATGTTCAAACTTGTTTAAATCATAACAGTAATATTTTTTTTATAAAAACAGTAATATTTTTTTAAAAAATATGTTCAAATTTGTTACTTGAAAATATCATCGGCGGCGGCGGTGGAGCGGGAGAGGGTGCGGGGGGTGCCCGTTGGCGGCGGTGGAGCGGGGGAGGGTGAGGGGGGCCGGGTGCTCGTCGGCGGCGGTGGAGGGGGATCGAGATCGAGTGTCCTCACCATTGGCTCGCATCCTTAGGGTGACTCAGCATCTTGTCTTTTTTATTTATCTCCGGATCATTTCCGTCATCTTCCCGCTTCTTCTCCTCCCTATCCGCGTGCCAACGCAGGAGCTTTGCTACCTTAGGGTCCGTGAAATACCGCTGTAGACGAGGAGTGATCGGAAAGTACCACACCGATTTTCGAGGAGCTTTCTTCCTCTTCTTGTATCGAGTGACGCCGCATACCGGACATATGGGAGACTCCGCGTGCTCGTCCCGATAAATGATGCAAAAAAGTAAAAAAAAAAAAGTAAATGATGCGCCATTAGTAGTTTTGCAAAAAAGTAAAAAAATAATTTTTATACTAATGGCGCACCGTTTAAACTAGTAATGGCGCACTGTGCAACGGTGCGCCATTAGTAGTTTTGCCAAAAAGTAAAAACAAAAAAAAACAAATTACTGGCGCACTTTGTCACCGGTGCGCCATTAGTAGTTCTAACTACTAATGGCGCACTTTGCCCAGATGCGCCATTAGTATGTTTGAAAAAATGGAAAAAAATTTGTTACTAGTGGCGCACCTTTTGTCTGGTGCACCATTAGTGTCTTCCACACTAATGGCGTACCTCCACCTGGTGCGCCATTAGTATATAGTAGTGGCGCACCACATCTCTGGTGCGCCATTAGTGTCAATCCTATCTTTAGCCCTTTTCCTAGTAGTGACGAACTGATACATGCCAGACCGACGGGCTACTTTCTCTGCTTCTTCCTGCTTCTCAGGGAGTCCCCCTGTTTGGAGGAATCAGATGGTATTATGTGCCCATGCCGGAGCCTGAGGCTCGACGGCAAGGACTAAAGGCACTTCCTCTGCCATGGGAGCAGCTGTCTCTACAGCTAGGACTTGACGCCCCGCTGGAGTCGGTTGCCCCATGGCTGGCTCAGTGTCCACGGCAACATCCTTGCTGGCGGCTCCTGGGAGCTCCACTACAAAAAAAGACACATCCGTGACATTTTGGGCCGAACAAAATTTTTTTCCATCATACTTATGACACTTCTATGATGATAACTGTGACAAAATCTGGTATCATCATAGATGTGGTGGGGTCCTACGTCTATGACAAAAAATCATGACAGAAAATTGGCTTTTCGTCCTTGGCGGGCCGGAGACGCAGCTGCATGACATTCTTTGGGCCGTCCATGACGGAAAAAACTATGGTAGAAGTGAGGGCGAGGAAAGTATCAGGGTGTTCCCGATTACGGTGGGTGGTCGGGCCCGAGGGATGCGCGTCTCTCTCATACACGCACGCGCATGGGTGCAAGGCGTTAGGCTCTAACTGAACCCGAGCGAGGCGTTGGGCTCTAACTGAACCAGAGTGATTTCACTGTAGGCTACGTGTTACTGAACCCGAGCGATCGATCGATGACTGTTAACTGAACCTGAGCGATCGATCGATGGTTACTTCTGCTAACTGAAGCTGATCGATGATGCCTCTGGATGAACAATGAGCATTGCTGGAGGTTTTGGATGAACAGTTCACGGTGGGGGTGGATGAATCAGACCCCGTGGTTGTCACACCCTAGCTGGTTCATGCATTAGAGTGTTGCATCATGTCTACTTCCACAGAAACTTGAAATGGGGATGACAGAACCCCCAGCACCCCCCTGGAAACAACTAGGGTTTACTAAAATTATTTTCAATGAACCCAAAATGCCCTTCACAAAATGTTCATCATTTCTGGATTGGGTTAAAACCCTGGCAAAAATGGTGCACTCTTTTCTAGGACATTCTAGATTCTTTGAATTAAATCATAAGTATTTGAATTTGGGCATTTAAATGCTATACAATATTTTAAATGCCCAAATAATTCTGGAGTTAAGTCAGGGCTGTTAGGAATAATCCCAACAGAACCCACAATTATTTTCAGGATTTTAGTAATTGCCTAAGTATTTTTAATAAAGCCCTAAAGTTACAGAAAAATAGAAAAAGAAAACAAATAGGAAAAGAGAGAAAGTGAAAAGCTTACCTGGCGCCCACCCAGCAGGCCCACCTGCCGGCCTAGCCGAGCCAACGCTCTAGCGAGCTGCTTGGCTTGGCTAGGTAGGCAAGCAGCTGCTCGACGGCGAGCACAGCATGCGTGCCACGCAGCTGCCCGCCGCCTCGCTGCTCCCCTCTTTGAGCTGTCGACGTGGTACGACCCCCCTCTCTCTCCCCGACCTCGCAGACATTCGCTCTTCCCTCTGGTTCCTCTCTGTCACCCTCCCCAACGTCGCCCGAGACGTCACCATCGCCGCCGCTCGCCGCAGCCACGTCCAACACCGTCCCCACGCCCTCTCACCGTGTCCGGACGGTTCGCCGTCGTCGACTACGTCGACTAGCCAAGCCGCATGACGCCGGAGCCCCTGCATCATCCCCGCCGCCGTCGTCTTCAACCTCGGGCCGCCGAGATCCCCGTCGCCGTTCCGACCACACCGAGCCTTCCCCGAGCATGCTGACCTTCTCTGCGGCTTCCCAGTGAGCTACTGCTCATCCCCCTTCTCTCTGCTTCGTCGCTAGAGCTCTGTAGCCGCCGTGCCTTTTCCGTCCGAACGCACCGCCTTCTGAGCTCGTCGCTGATGTAACTCCGGCCGCTTAGCGGTCCCGCTGGCACGTCCAGCATGCTCACCGCATCGCGTAGGTGTTGTAGGTGCTAGCGCCATGCCGCCTAGGCCACTACAGCCACGCGCACGAGCTGACCCGAGCTTCGGCCTCCGCCAAGCTCGTTGTCGGCGATGCTCCGGCCACTCCCCGGCCAAGCCATCACCACGGCTGGATGCGGGCGAGCACCAGCTGCCTGTAGCTGCTCTCCGTGCAGCAAATGATGCCCTGTGGGCAAATCCCGCAGCGCGCCGCCGCGTCTGGCCTCGCCGGCGGCTAAACGCCGGCAGGCTTTGACCCGCTGACCGGCGAGTTGACCATGCCTGAACCGTGTAGGCCCAGGTTGACTCCCCCCTGAGCCCATGACAGGTGGGGCCGGCTTGTTAATTAGTTTAGGATTAGTGTTAACTAATTTTAGTTAGTTTAGGTCACTGACGTGTGGGCCCAGGCCCCACTGACAGTTAATTAGTACTAACTTAACTCTGTTAGTTAGCTGAGACACTGGCAGACGGGGCCCACCAGTCAGGTTTGACTGGCCCTGGCGCCTTTGACTCGCTGACATCACAGTGACGAAGTGCTGACGCAATTATTCATTTTCCGGATTTATTTTTATATAGGAAATTCCATAAAACAGCCAAAACTTCTAAAAATCATAGAAAATCAACCGTAGCTCCAAATCAAACAAATTATATATGAAAAATGATCAGAAAAATTCAATCTATCCATCTGTAATGGTTTCATGCAAGACAAACCATTTTAACCTTGCTGTTTAGGTGAAACAAACAAACACACTTATTATGCATAAGAACTTTAACTTCCATTTGAATCTTTGGTTCAAATGGACCCATTTCAACTTGTTTCACATTGCATTAGGCAGGACACATCATTTTGCCATGTCATAGCATGCATCATATTGTTGCATATTGTCATGTGTTGATTATGTTCTGTGTGTCCTTCGTGTAGGTTCTGCCTCCGAGGATATCTCCGAGTATACAACTGAAGGGCAGTACCCTACTACCACTCCATCAGGCAAGCAGCCCCATTGATCATATCGATACAATCCCATGTTCTCGCCTCTATTCTCATTTACTGCATTAAGACAACATCGTTTCAAAGTGCTGTGTGGTACGGTAGTTGAACCCTTATCCTCTGCATGACCTGTCATTGCCACAATAACTAAATGAAACCCACTAGCATGTGTAGGAGTTGATTGAGCCATGTTTTTGTTTCCTACCTTGCTATGCCTGCTATGCTTAGAGTTGTGTCAGGTCTGGTTCATCTAGGTGATGGGCTAGAGTGAAATGATTATGTCGGTAATGTGAGGAATGTGTTGAACATGTTTTGGTAAAGGTGTCGATGAGAGGCCATGTAGGAGTACATGGTGGGTTGTTTCATTGAAGCCGTCCATAAGACCTGAGATCTGTATGTGTGATTTAAGATTCAGTTACTACCATACGTTGGGCCCGAAACCAATGGACCCTCTCAGCTTCTTGATCACCCTAGTACTCTGTCCAGGAGTTGCAAATAGTTTCTGGTGTTTGTAGGTTATGTGTTGGCGGCCGTGCGTAGCGCTGACCCTAGGGGTGGGCTATGTTGCGATAGATACACCATGGCCGGGTATGCCGGGCGCCCGTTTGGCGTCTCGGGTCCCTGTTCATGTCGTTCGGGGCCGTATGTGGAAACCTCGGCCGGACTCCCTGCGGATGGAACCTGGATAGGCGATAAACCTGGACTAGAGACTTGAGTGTTTAGGTAGGCCGTGGCCGACACCCTCGTTGGGCTTCCGCTTGAAGGTTGCCGAGTACATGTCGTGTAAACGGCGGTAAGTGGTGAAAGCGTGTATGAAGAAGTACACCCCTGTAGGGTTAACATCATCTATTCGAATAGCCGCGTCCGTGGTAAAGGACTACTTGGTTGCCTATACAGCTCATAGACAAGTTAATGGATACTACTAAAAGACTCAAGATAAGTGTGAGTACCGAGGATGGCCCACTCGTAGGGTGACGGGGGAGGATCCCCGGTGGAGTATTGTGTTGGTGATTAGTGGAATCGTGTGCACAAACTATTTTACTAGTGGTGTCCCGTAGGATAGCTTAGCCAAGAGTCAAAGCTGCTGAAATAACTCCACCACCTTCTTGAGAATGAGCATGTATAGTAGGTTCTGATGTAAGACTTGCTAAGTACCTTTGTACTCATGTTTGCTTAATTACTATTTATAGACGACAACACCGCCCCCTCCGATGGGTTTTATGTAGATCTCGATGTCGATGAGTGACTTGCCACCCAGGTGGTGATCCTGGCCATGGAGGACCCTATGTAGATAGACAGGCTTCGAGAAGCCTTCTTTCTTTCTAGTGTCTGTACTCAGACTATTTGCTTCCGCATGTGCTTGTATGCTTGTATGACTTGAGTGTCGGGTCATGTGACCCCTACCTATATGAACATGTTATGTATGGCTCTCTAGAGCCTTTAAATAAAGTACTTGAGTTGTAGAGTTTTGTTGTGATGCCATGTTGTATTTGCACATATCGAGCATATTGTGTGTATGATTGAAATGCTTGGTATGTGTGGGATCCGACAATCTAGTTGTTTATCCTTGGCAGCCTTTCTTATGGGGAAATGTAGTCTATTGCTCCTCAAGCCATAGTAGTCCGCTACAGCCCAGTTCACCGGAGTGCTGCTAGCCCAGCACTACTACTCAGGGCACTTGACTGGCCGGCATGTGTTTCACTTCGTTCCTATGTCTGTCCCTTCGGGGAAATGTCACGCAGTGACTTCCGGAGTCCTGCCTAGCCTGCAACAGCCCGGGTTCCCCGGTGTCAGAGTAATGGGCCACGGGTAGGCCAACCCGAGCCCCAGAACCTTTCAAGACATCGGGGCAGGCTGCGCCCCTCAAGACCCCAGGACGAAGAGCCGCCTTCAGGACGTCAACGGCAAGACGGCCGACTGACCACCCACGGCCGAGTCCCAGGGACGACTTCAGGGAAAGCTGACTCCTGACTAGCGACTTCCATAGAAGCCAGCTTTGGGGAGTCGGCCTGCGACTCCAACACCCCTCACGATCTCATCAAGTGGGACGGGGCAGGGGAGTGGCAACAATGAAGCCCGCTCCTGCCCCTTACCAAGGGCAGGCATGGCCACAGCACACCGTACCCCGGAAGATCTCCGTGCGGCGTGGCACTGTTGCCATGCCGGTACTGACATCAGCACCGCAGGGCCGAATCCTGCACCCACGACGGTTTGTTTGTACGGCCTAGAGGCAGCGGGCTCCACCAGTCAGTGAGACCCCAGGAGACGGCAAGACGACCACCGGTCGGACCAGTCGGGAGTCGGCCCGGGGGAGTCGGCCGAGCCCTCCCCTGGGGCCCACGAGCCATTAATCAAGATGTGATGGGGAGTGGCGACAGTGATCGCCCGCCGAGCGGCGGGGCTATTGCCACGACCTCATGATCAAGCCCGCGTCATCAGAAGCACGGCTACAGTAATCAGCAGCCGGCAAGACCCGCCCGCGGCGGACGTGGCCTGTCGGCTCCGTACCAGGCCAGTCGGCGGGCCCCAGCGGTCGGCAGAGAAGACGGAGGCCAGAGGCACTGACGGCTGGGCCCGCGTCCAGCCGGATTACCATTGTACTCCTGGGGGTAGGCCTATATAACCCCCCCAGGGCACCCATGCAAAGGGTTGGAACCCATTAGCTCTAGACCAGACCATATAGAAGGGAGAGAGCTAGCCTTTCCCTCTGCTACCTCCTAGAAACAGCTCAAGGAGCAACCGTGTAAACACTTTGCCATAGTGATCATGCGGAGACCCCGAAGAGCAGCAGTAGCGGTATTATCTCCTCGGAGAGCCCTGAAGCTGGGTAAGATTCGCCAGTGTGCATGTCTTCGCCTCATCCCGTTTCCAGGCACCGGCGACGTTCTACTCGCCCCCAGCATGATAAGCCATCCTTTGGCATATGTCGCACCAAACCCCCGACATTTGGCGCCCACCGTGGGGCCTGGTGCATCGCCGTCCGGAGACCTGTTCTGGACGGGAACCCTTTTTCTCCCTGGCGAGCGCGGCCAGCCAGGCATGCCACACGGAGTTTGCCCCGACGCGCTAAGCGGCGTTGAGATCGCCTGCGCAGCCAGCTGCTTGGCCGAACATGTCGGCGAGGTCCGCCTCTCCGACGAACCTGCGTCCAACGCAGGCACGGGCATCCCCGAGAACCTCCTCGCGGGCCTCCTCGATCGATTCCACGTTTCCGGCGAGCCTGCCGTAGACTTGGAGTCCGTAGGCTCCACCAACCCGATGCTGGTCGACTCCGACACTGCGTCGCTCGACTCCTTCCCCACCAATGTGGTGGTGTATGACGAACCTCTCCCTCACGCGGAGAGCGACGGAAGCACCTTCACCGAGGTGCTCATCATCAGTCATGACGAGCTCCCCGGCAGAGGAGCGCACGACTCACTCGATGCGGCACTGCAAGACCTAACTGCGCCCATTCCGGAAGACGCTGACGCAGAGACGCTGGAGGCGCGCCGCCTTCAGCTCGTTGAAGGCGCGAAGAAGCTGGCCAGCATGAGACGCTTGTCAGAAGCCTACCAGCGGGAGATGGATCACGCCGTCGGCGGCTCGCCGGCCCCGGTGGGGCCCAGCCGCCTTGGCACGGTCCAGCAGCGCGGCATAGCCATCGCCAACCTATTTGGGGCAAGCCGCCCTGTGTACGCCACACTAGTGGAGAACATCCAAGCCGCCCAGGCAGCGGCGGACGAGCTGGACAATTTCGAGGGCGAAGAGCGCCGCCTCATGATGGAGCGAGTCCAGTGGCTTCTCGACGAGGCCGCCGCGCAGAACAAGGCCGGCTGCCGCACGGAGGCGCTGCAGCGGCCAAACGACGACCTACACCGAGATCAAGGCACGACGTCTCGGACGCCGACTGGCAGCGCCCGAGGAAGAAGAGACAAGGAGCCGGCTGTCAGCCGCAGTCGGACTCGCATTACCATAGAGCGCGACCGAGATGGTCGCCCGAGGGCAGTGGAACGACGGGACGACTGTCCGCCTCCCCCTCCTCGCAAGGATTGGCGAGTCTCCCCGCCGCCGTTGATCATCCGACTCTCGGCGACCGCCTTGGCTGCCGAGAGGGAGTTGGAGAGAATGACGCCCGCCATTGGATCGACCGGCTTCACCGATCCCTGGCGCTGGAAGAAGAAGACGAGCTAGGTCCACCTTGTTTCGGGCCCCGCATTCGGGGCGAGCCCTTTCCGAGAGAGTTTACGCTCCCAAGAGACACGCCCAAGTATACCGGCTCCGTGAAATCGGAAGTCTGGCTAGTCGACTACTCCACGGCTGTCAGCATAGCAAATGGCAACAAGCATGTCGCTGTAAAGTACGTTCCGCTCATGCTCCAGGGCACGGCCCGGACATGGTTGAACAGCCTAAAGCCCCGCAGCATCAATAGCTAGGTCGACTTCACCGAAGCATTCGTCCGCAACTTCACTAGCACGTACAAGCGTACTCCCAAGCCTCGTCAGCTCTCCTTGTGCGTGCAAGGCCCCGACGAGTCGACTCGCGATTACCTCACGCGCTGGGCCGAGCTTCGGAACTCCTGTGAGGGCGTGCACGAGGTGCAGGCCATCGAGTACTTCACAGCCGGGTGCAGAGAAGGCATCCTCAAGCACAAGCTCCTTTGCGATGAGCCAGAAACCCTCGATGAGCTGCCGATCATAGCGGACAAGTACACCACGGCCGACTCCTCCATGAAGGCGGAGATTCAAATCAGCACAATTGGCAAAGGGGCCCTGCAAGATCCAAGAACTCCAGCAGGAGACGCCAGCCGGCGACAACAGTAGGGCGACAACAAGCGCAAGGTCCCTCAGCCAGCTTCCAGCAGCCGGCAGGTCGCGACCGGTGAAGCCCAGCAGCTAGATGAGCAGCCTCCGCCCAAGCGACAGAAAGGCATCAAGCCAAACTGGTTGCCGTCCTTCTCCTGGATGGACCTTGCAAGTTCCATAGAGGCGCGAAGCCATTGAATCACACCACCCGGAAGTGCCACTGGCTCACCAGGATCGCTAAGGGAGACGGCCTCCTGCCTCCCCCGCCTGCTGGGCAGCCGCCTCCGCCTCCGCCCCAGCAGCCGGCTGTCAGGCCAGTCGGCGCAGTACAGGACGAGTACCCTGAAGAGCACGGAGCCTATGTGGTGTTCAACAGTGTGGCTGATGATCGACGCAGCAGGCGGCTGCAGCGACAAGAGGTGAATGCCGTAGCATCGGAGACGCCAGAGTTCATGCACTGGTCCGAGAAGCCCATCAACTGGAGCAGGGCCGACCACCCAGAAGTGATGCCGAGTCCGGGCTCCTATGCCTTGGTCCTGGACACCACCTTTGCTACGGACAGACGAGCCGCGCGTTTCTCGCAAGTTCTGATAGACGGAGGCAGCAGCATCAATATCCTGTACTAGGACACCATGGAGAAGTTAGGAGTCAAGCAAAGACAGCTTCAGAACAGCCGAACTATGTTCCACGACATTTTTCCTAGGCTTTCCAGCTCGCCAGTCGGCAAGATCCTGATGGACGTCCTCTTTGGAGACAAATATCACTTCCGCAGAGAGTCTGTTTGGTTTGAGGTGGTGGACCTCGAGAGCCCATACCATGCGCTGCTCGTCCAACCCGCCTTGGCCAAGTTCATGGCGGTCCCCCACTATGCCTACCTCAAGATGAAGATGCCCAGTTCCAGAGGGATTCTAACTATGGCTGGCGACTACCGGAAGTCATCTTCTTGCGCGGCTGAGAGCAGTTGGCTGGTCGAGTCCCTGGTAATCGTGGCCGAGAAGCGGCTCCTTGAGCGAGTTGTGGCGATGGCCGGCAAGCAGCCTGAGGTATCACCCAACCCCAAAGAGTCAGAGGCTGAGGGTTCGTTCAAGCCGGCCAAAGAGACAAAGAAGATACCCTTGGATCCGGAGCACCCAGAGAGGTATGCCGTCGTAGGTGCGAACCTCAACAGCAAATAGGAAGGCGAGCTCGTCGATTTCCTCCATGAGAATCGGGACATCTTCGCATGGTCCCCCAAAGACATGCCAGGTGTACTGACGGAATTCGCCGAGCACAAGTTACATGTCCGATCTGATGCAAAGCCAGTCAGGCAGCCCCTGCACCGCCTATCAGAAGAGAAGAGAAGAGTTGTCGGAGAAGAGATAGCCCGACTCCTAGCAGCCGGCTTCATTATGGAAGTGTTCTTTCCAGAATGGCTAGCAAATTCAGTCCTGGTACTGAAGAAGAACAAGCAGTGGAGAATGTGTATTGACAACACTAGCCTCAACAAGGCCTGCCCCAAGGACCCATTTGCTCTACCAAGAATCGATCAGGTGATAGACTCCACAGCCGGATGCGAGCTGTTGTGTTTTTTGGATGCATACTCAGGATATCACCAGATCAAGCTGAACCCGGCTGACAGACTGAAGACCGCCTTCATCACGCCGTTTGGATCCTTCTGCTACCTCACCATGACGTTCGGCTTGAGGAATGTCGGCGCCACCTTTCAGCGTTGCATGCAGAAGTGCCTCCTCAAGCAGCTCGGCAGGAACGCCCACTTCTACGTGGACGACGTGGTGGTGAAGACGGAAAAGCGTGGAACACTGCTGGAAGACCTCAAGGAGACATTTGAGTACCAGCCGGCCAGCTCCTAGGCTTCCTGGTCTCTGAACGCGGCATAGATTGCAACCCTGTAAAGATCAAGGCCATTGAGAGAATGGAGGTACCCAGCCGACTGCTGGATGTGCAAAAGTTCACCGGCTGCTTGGCGTCCATCAGCCGATTCATCAGTCGGCTGGGTGAGAAAGCCCTCCCCTTATACCAACTCATGAAGAAGACCACTTTTTTCGAGTGGAACCATAAGGTGGACGAAGCTTTTCACCAGTTGAAGAAGATGCTGACTACTCCACCCGTCCTGGCGGCTCCGACTCCCAAAGAACCTATGCTCCTGTACATCGCCGCCACCAGCCGGGTAGTCAGCATGGTCATTGTAGTGGAACGCAAGGAGGAAGGCAAGGCGCTACCTATATAGAGACCGGTATATTACCTGAGCGAGGTACTGTTGACCTCCAAGTAGAACTACCCCCACTACCAGAAGATGTGCTATGGCGTACACTTTGCTGCCAAGAAATTGAAGCCTTATTTTCAAGAGCATCCAATCACGGTGGTCTGCACGGCCCCACTTGCCGAGATCATTGGTAGCCAAGATGCCTCTGGCCGAGTGGCCAAGTGGGCCATAGAGCTAGCTCCTTACACCATCCACTACCAGCCCCGCACCGCTATCAAGTCACAAGCACTGTCCGACTTCCTCGTCGACTGGGCCGAGACCCAGTACCTACCTCCAGTGCCTGACTCCACCCATTGGCGGATGCATTTCGATGGCTCCAAGATGCGCACCGGCTTGGGAGCTGGCGTCGTCCTCACCTCTCCTAAAGGCGACAAGCTCAAATATGCACTACAAATCCATTTTGCCGCCTCCAACAACGTCGCCGAGTACGAGGCGCTCATTCACGGGCTCCGGCTTGCCAAAGAGCTTGGCATCCGCCGGATCTTGTGTTATGGCGACTCGGACTTAGTGGTCCAGCAATCATCTGGCGATCGGGACGCAAAAGATGCAAACATGGCGAGTTACCGTTTCCTCGTACAGCAACTCAGCGGGTATTTCAAAGGGTGCGAGTTCCTCCATGTGCCAAGAAACGACAACGACGAAGCAGATACCTTGGCACGAATCGGCTCTACCTGCCAAGCAATACCATCCGGCATCGCCCTTCAACGCCTCCTCAAGCCGTCTGTCAAGCCTTCACCAGAATCAAACTCCATTTTTGTGCCGGCTCCTCCCGAAGATGTCGGATCCGACTCCAGAGCTCCGGCAGTCGGTACGGGGATTTTGGCGGATGACTCCAAAGCCGCCACTATCAAACCCGGCCCGGGGACTGCGGTGGCAGACACGAAGACTCCAGACCTCGGCCCAAGGACCGCGCCAGTCGGCCTGGGGACTTCACTAACCCAGCAAACGGTTGTTGACTCCAACCCGCCGCCTCCCAGCCCAACCGCCCTCGTCCAAGTCGCAGTTCTAGCAGTCGAAGAAATAGCAGCACCCTCATGGGCCCAGCCCATCCTCAAATTCCTGGTGAACAAAGAGCTGTCGACTGATGAGACCTCAGCTCGGCAAATACAACGCCGGGCGGCAGCCTACACCATAGTCAACAGAGACTTGGTCAGGCGCAGCGTCACTGGTGTCTACCAGCGCTGTGTAGAGCCAGAGCAAGGCCAAGCGATTCTCAAAGACATCCATCATGGCGAGTGCGGCCACCATGCGGCTTCAAGAGAACTCGTCGCCAAAGCCTTTCAACACGGTTTCTTCTGGCCAATTGCCTTGAAAGAGGCCAAGGAGTTGGTCCAAAAATGCAAAGTGTGCCAAAAGTTCAGGTCCAAGCCGCACCAGCCAGCTTCTGCACTCAAGACCATCCCCATTGCCTGGCATTTCGCAGTTTGGGGTCTAGACATGGTGGGACCATTCAAGACAGCACGAGGTGGCTTAACTCACTTACTTGTCGCAGTGGACAAGTTCACCAAGTTGATAGAAGCGAAGCCAATCAAGAAGCTAAACGGTCCAACTGCCGTGACTTTCATCGCCGGTATCACAATTCGGTACGGCATACCACACAGCATCATCACCGACAACGGCACAAATTTCACCAAAGGCGCCTTGGCCCGTTTTTGCGCAACACATGGCATCCGACTGGACCTAGCGTCCGTCGCCCATCCACAGTCAAACGGCCAAGTGGAGCGAGCAAACGGCATCATCCTGTCCGGCATCAAGCCTCGGCTGATCGATCCTCTGGAGCGCTCGGCTGGCTGCTGGCTCGATGAGCTGCCAGCCATCCTCTGGAGTCTGCGCACGACTCCAAACAAGTCAACCGGCTTCACGCCCTTCTTCCTCGTCTACGGTGCCGAAGCCGTCATCCCAACGGACATAGAGTTCGACTCCCCACGAGTCACCATGTACACCAAGGAGGAAGCAGAAGAAGCACGACAAGATGGTGTCGATCTGCTGGAAGAGGGCCGGCTGTTGGCACTCAGCCGGTCCAGCATCTACCAGTAGAGCCTGCGCCGATACCACAACAGGAAGGTCAGGCCAAGATCTTTCCAAGAAGGCGACCTTGTGCTCCGGCTGATCCAGTGAACGGCCGGCCAACACAAGCTGCCGGCGCCTTGGGAAGGCCCTTTCATCATCAGCAAAGTACTGGGCAATGACTCCTACTACCTGATTGACGCTTAGAAGCCCCAAGCACGCAAGACGGACGACTCCGGCAAGGAGACAGAGCGTCCATGGAATGCAAATCTCCTCCGAAGATTTTATAGTTGACGCAGTATGTACCACGCTACCTTTTGTATTAAAGTACCAAGACTTTGGGCCCCCCGAGACGAACTTGGTGAAGGAAATATGCCCTAGAGGCAATAATAAAGTTATTATTTATTTCCTTATATCATGATAAAAGTTTATTAACATGCTAGAATTGTATTAACCAGAAACATAATACATGTGTGAATACATAGACAAACAGAGTGTCACTAGTATGCCTCTACTTGACTAGCTCGTTAATCAAAGATGGTTATGTTTCCTAACCATGGACAAAGAGTTATTATTTGATTAACGGGATCACATCATTAGGTGAATGATCTGATTGACATGACCCATTCCATTAGCTTAGCACCTGATCGTTTAGTATGTTGCTATTGCTTTCTTCATGACTTATACATGTTCCTATGACTATGAGATTATGCAACTCCCGTTTGCCGGAGGAACACTTTGTGTGCTACCAAACGTCACAATGTAAATGGGTGATTATAAAGGTGCTCTACAGGTGTCTCCAAAGGTACATGTTGGGTTGGCATATTTCGAGATTAGGATTTGTCACTCCGATTGTCGGAGAGGTATCTCTGGGCCCTCTCGGTAATGCACATCACATAAGCCTTGCAAGAATTGCAACTAATGAGTTAGTTGCGAGATGATGTATTAAGAAACAAGTAAAGAGACTTGCCGGTAACGAGATTGAACTAGGTATTGAGATACCGACGATCGAATCTTGGGCAAGTAACATACCGATGACAAAGGGAACAACGTATGTTGTTTTGCGGTCTGACCAATATGAGCATCCAGGTTCCGCTATTGGTTATTGACCGGAGACATGTCTCGGTCATGTCTACATTGTCTACATTGTTCTCGAACCCGTAGGGTCCGCACGCTTAAGGTTTCGATGACAGTTATATTATGAGTTTATGAGTTTTGATGTACCGAAGTTAGTTTGGAGTCCCGGATGTGATCACGACATGACGAGGAGTCTCGAAATGGTCGAGACATAAAGATTGATATATTGGACGGCTATATTCGGACACCGGAAGTGTTCCGGGTGATTTCGGAGAAAACCGGAGAGCCGGAGGGTTACCGGACCCCCGGGAGAAGTAATGGGCCATATGGGCCTTAGTGGAGAGAGAGAGGGGCAGCCAAAGGTGGGCCGCGCGCCTCCTCCCCCCTGGTCCGAATTGGACTAGGAGAGGGGGGCGGCCCCCCCTTTCCTCTCCCTCCCCACTTCTTCCCCTCCTAGTAGGAGTCCTACTCCTACTAGGAGGAGGACTCCTCCTTGGCGCGCCTATAGGGCCGGCCGGCCTCCTCCCCTTGCTCCTTTATATACGGGGGCAGGGGGCACCCCTAGAGACACAAGTTGATCCACGTGATCATATTCTTAGCCGTGTGCGGTGCCCCCTTCCACCATAGTCCTCGATAATATTGTAGCGGTGCTTAGGCGAAGCCCTGCGACGGTAGTACATCAAGATCGTCACCACGCCGTCGCACACCGTCGTGCTGACGGAACTCTTCCCTGACACTTTGCTGGATCGGAGTCCGGGGATCGTCATCGAGCTAAACGTGTGCTAGAACTCGGAGGTGCCGTAGTTTCGGTGCTTGATCAGTCGTGCCGTGGAGACGTACGACTACATCAACCAAGTTAACGCTTCCGTTGTTGATCAACAAGGGTACGTAGATCACACTCTCCCCTCTCGTTGCTATGCATCACCATAATCTTGCGTGTGCGTAGGAAATTTTTTGAAATTACTACGTTCCCAACACTTGGGGACTGCCCTCTTTTGTCTGTATGATAAAAATTATGCCTACAAGTATGTTAGTCTTTGTCATGCCACTTGGCACCGGGCTCGACAAGTCGGCCCAGCGACTTGCCGCCTTGCACTATGAAATGCTTCCTGCAGCCGGACAAGTAGTGTGTAACACCTAAACTGTCTTCTGTCAGAAGCCGCAGCTCGCAGAGCGATTGTACGGTGGGCAGAGGTAAGGTAGAATGGGCGTTCGCTTGAAAAATGGTTAAGGACTCAAAGCATAAAACATAGCTCAGGACAGCTTCCAACCTTTCTCGCAAACCGACTCTCGAATAGTCGGATTGCCGCCTTCTATTCAACTTGCTCAAAAACTCTTAAAAACGGCTAAGTACTTGCTTTCCCAAAGTAGCCAAGCACTCGATCCAGCGACAGTTCGCAGAGCGGCTGTCCGATTGGCAAGGCAGGCAACTAAGAGAGAGTGGCAAAGGAAAAAAGCCAAAAGAGCAATGAGCAAGAAAAGATAGAACTCGGATAAATATATTTACATAACATAGGCCCTTGGCCGAATTTTCGAGCAGAGGTTCAAAATACTCCGGGTGGAATTGTGCGAATTAACAAGTTCTTCAAAGACTACTGAAGCAGATAAAATAAAGGTAAAGCGGTAGCTTAGGAAACAGCACATGGATTCGGAGGATCGGAGGAGGCGGCAGCGTCAGGCGTCGGGGCGGCCGGCTGGATGGTCTCGGCTTGATCGCCTCCGGCAGCAGTCGGGTCGGTCGCACGCGGCTCGTTGCTGGAGGCGCGGTCGAGCTGAGGCTGGCCGTCTGCTCCGTCTTTTGGTGCCTCCGTCTCGCCTCCGTCCTCCGCCTCGCCTTCCTCCTGGACACTGGATCCAATCACCTCCGCCGAGTCCTCGCCATAGTCTGGGTTCATCCCAAACCACTATGGCGGTACCTCCTCGCCGTCTTCAGACCGCTCGGGGACGAAGATGTTGGTGTCGATGTACTCAGCGATCGCCGCAGCACGCTTGACGAGGGCGTCTTTCGCAGCTGCCAGCTCCGGCTGGGCCTCCGACCGAAGCATGGCCAGCCGGTCTGGATCTAGCCCCGGATACCATGCCTTGACGAACTCCAAGGCCCGGCGTGCTCCAGCTCAGGCCGAAGAGCGCTTCCAGGCCTCAAGACGACCAGCCGCGACCTCTAGCCAGTCGGCCGTCAGGCTGGGGGTGCGCGGAGCCTGCATGTCCGGCCACAAGGCGGCAATCGCCTGGGCACCAATACGCTGAAGCCGGCGCAGCATCCAATGAGGCGGCCGAAGGCGAGCTTCGATGCTCAGGATGTGCTCGTCAAGATTTCGGGGGGCGTCGGCGGCAATCTCTGCGCCCTCCGCCCTCCGACCTTCACGGTTAGCCTCGATGGCTTGGATGGCGGCCTGCGACTGCCCAGGATAGAAGTCTGCAAAGACAGGAAGAAACGAAGAAGCAAGTCAAAAACCTGGAGTCGACATGACTCAAATCGGCAGCTCGAAGAAAGAAAATAAAGAAACTCACCATCAATGATGTCTTCAATCTCGTGGAAGCCGGAGGCCAGCAGCGCCTCCTTGTCAGACCAGGAGGAGCGCTCGCTCGCGAACTCGGCCAGGAGGGCGGTTTCCGTCTCCTCCGCCTCCCTCTGCGCCTTCACAAGCAGCTCCTTCTGCTCTGCCAATTGAGTGGCCAGCAAATCACGCTCCGTGGCGAGCTTGCTGCACTCCTCCTCTTTGGCGCGCAAAGCGGAGTTATCGTCGCTCAGCTGCTGTTGAAGAGCAGCGTTGGCCCCTAAGAAGATGAAAGAAAGAAGGCATTAAGTCATCAGGAAAATAAGGTCGCTAGGGAGATCCGGCCCGACTGCTCAGCAGTCGGCCCGAATCTTGGGGACTACAGCCCGCGGGTGCGCCAGCGCGCCCCCGCAAAGAAGGAAAAAGACTTACTCCGGCTCTCCGACAAATCGGCGGTCCGCTTGCCCAGCTCTTCAACGTTACGGTTGAAGGCAGTAACGCGGAGGTTGTGGTAGTCCTGCGACAAACGTTTCAGACAAAAAGATAATACCCAGAGTTCATCAATTGGAGTTCCGGGCCGCCTGCTCAGCAGCCAGCCTGAAACTCGGGCACTACACCCAGTGGGTGCGCTGGTGCGCCCCCACAGAGAGGAACAAGAAAACAAAGACCAAAGGAAAAACATACCCGGACGGTTGGCAGCGACGCTAGGAATGCCTTGGTGCAACTCTGGAGAGCGTCGCCCTCAGCACGAAGCTTCGCCTGGACGTCCAGGAGCGCCTGGTTCAGCGGCGCTATGCCGCCTCCTCGCACCCACCCAATGGGTGCGGCGCTCGTCGCTTCAGCGTCTGGGATCACCGAGCTGGCAGTCCCGGCTTCCAGGGGGCGGGGTGCAAAAGTCGCCTTCTCCAGACGGCTGCGCGTTGGCAAGACGACTTGGAGGAGTAGCCTCGCCATGGCCTCGTCTTCGGTCGGCGGCACCGGAGGGTCTGCCGGCTACTCGCCCTGCGCACCTTCAGACGGCGGCGGAGGCGGCGGCGGAACGTTCACATCCGGCGTAGAGGGGTCACCGCCCTCCCTCTCCACGACGGGGTTCTCCCCGCCGGCTTCTCCAGTCTGCCCCGTGAGCTCTGGAGGCGGCGGCGCATAGTTCAACGGGGTGACGAACACCGCCGATTGGAGGTGTGCGGCTTCCTCAGCCTGCCGCTTCGTCGCGGCGGCGGCTTCGGCCTCCGCCAGTTTTTTCTTGGCGGAGGCCTCCGCCCTGTCGGCCTCCGCCCTGTCGGCCTCCGCCTTCTCTAGACGAATGGCCTCTTCTTCGTTGCGCTTCTCCTGCGCATTCCACTCTGTCGCCTCCCGGAGGTCAGCAGCGGGGTCAATCCGCCGAGTGGTGGCGGATGTCTCCGCTGACCCCATGACGGAGGCGGCGGTGACCCTCTCAAGAGAGAGGGGAGCCCTGAAGCAAGAGGGGCAAGCAAAGACTCAGACAAAGTCACAAAGAAAGAATAAAGCATCGAGACAGAATACTCACGCGGAGACCAATGGCGGCTTCTTCACTTCCTTACAGAAGCGGATGGCCTTTGCAGCCGCCTCGTCCCGCCGGGTCGCCCCAGCCGAGCCCTTGGGCTTCTTTGGCTGACTGCCAAACAAGGTCGGCACGGCCCTGCGCTTATTCCCGCCACCCGGAGCGCCCGGCGCGGTAGAAGAGCCCGCGCCAGGCTGGCTGGCTCCTGGCCGATGGCGACGGGCGACTTCTCCCTCGGTGTCGTCGTCAGGCCAGTCGGCGAAAGTTGCTGAAGGCCTGAAGTCGCCTGCTGTTCCTCCTCCTCCCTCGGCGTCGTCTTCCAGAGCCGCTGCCCCCAGATCGGGGTCGTCGACGTCGCTCTCCGCCCAGTTGGCAAGGAACTCGCGGGACGTCCCCGAGGTGCCGGCTGGCGGGTGGAGGAGGGGATTCTGACCAAAGCTGACTGGTCAAAACAAACTCGGCAAGAAAGAAGACAGTCCAAAGAAAGAAAGGAAAGGCAACTCACCACGAGCGGGGGGTTAGCGCGGGAGTACGGCTCCTTGCCAGACCGCCAATCCTCCAGGAGCTTGCTGTCCGAGAGGTAGTTCACCATGAAGGCCACCTCTTCGTGAGGCATGTCCTTGGTGCACATCCGACTCGGGTCACGGTGCCCACTCATCTGGCATATCATGTGGGGGCGGCCATGGAGTGGGAGAACTCGGCGCGCCACGAAGGCGGCCAGTAGGTCTGGACCAGTCAAACCCGCCGACTGCGTCAACACTCGGAGTCGCGTGATGGTGCCGGCTCCCGCAGGCGTCAACGACTTGGCCCGGTACGACCAGTTGGGCAGTCGCCCAGCCAGCGGGCCGGCTTCGAAAGCCAGCAGGTTGACCCAGTCCCCCCTCGCGGAGGCGTTCCTGACGTAGAAGTAGGATCTCTGCCACATCTTCACTGACTTTATCAGCGAGATGGAGGGGAAGGGATTGTCGGCCCCCGACCTTCACACAATGATGAAAGCGCCGCACTGAGCCGGCACGCCCGCAGCCTGGGTGCCGAGCTTGGAGAAGAAGAACTCCCCCAGATCTCGAGGGTGGGGAGGACTCCGAGGAAGCCTTCGCACAAGGCCACGAAGGCGGACAGCAGCACCACTGCGTTGGGGTGAGGTGGTGCGGCTGGAGGCCGTAGAACTCCAGGAAGGATCGGAAGAAACTGCTCGCCGGCAGCCCCAACCCGCGCAGGCAGTGCGAGCGGAAGATAACCCGCTCGCCCTCCTGCGGCGCGGGGGAAATCTCCCCCTTCGGCGCAAGACGCACCTGCACGCGATCCTTGCCAGGGAGCCGACGATTCCGGCGGAGGAACTCGATGTGGTCTTCGTGAACTTCGAAGCCGTCCCAGGTGCCGGAGCGCACCGGGGGAGGCGCGGCGGAGGAGGAAGAACTCATCACGAGCTGATCGCCGCGGCGTTCGCCGGAGCTTGGGCGCGCGGTGGAGCGAAGAAGAAGAAGAGGGAGGAGAGCGAGGAGCAGTGAGAAGGAAGCGAGCGAGGAGTAGTTGGAAGGAGGGGTGCGCGTGCCCCCCTCTTCCCCCTACTTATAGCCTCGTGGGCTGCGAAGCCGAGGGGGTGGATGTGGGGATTTACTGCGCCCACGGCCCCACATCGCCCACGTTCCACGATAAAGTTACCGTGCAGTAACTCCACGGGAATCCCAACCGTTCGCTGGGGACGCAGCAGATCTACTCGGGCGCCAAGGCGCGGTAGTGGTGGGCCCCGCCTATGGGCCTGCCCGTCGCGCGCGTAGGCTGGCAGGACAGCCCAGCCACGTGTCGTCGCATGACAGGCCTAGAACGGGCGATGGCCCGGAAGCTTAGCCAGCACGCTACTTGGATCCCGCCGCGACGTTCGAAATATTGTGTGAGTTGGAATTGAGTGAGTCCGAATTGAGCGAGTCCGAGTCCTTCTAGTCGGCCCGGCAGAAGTCAATCAAAGACCATGTGCTGAGCACCCGGAAAGAGAAACTGCCGAGGCTTCTCGGCCGATCGTCCGTGGTGCCTCAGCAGCTTCGGGGACTACTGTCGGAGTAATGGGCCACGGGTAGGCCAACCCAAGCCCCAGAACCTTTCAAGACATCAGGGCAGGCTGCGCCCCTCAAGACCCCAGGACGAAGAGCCGCCTTCAGAACGTAAACGGCAAGACGGCCGACTGACCACCCACGGCCGAGTCCCAGGGACGACTTCAGGGAAAGCCGACTCCTGACTAGCGACTTCCAGAGAAGCCGACTTTGGGGAGTTGGTCTGCGACTCCAACACCCCTCACGATCTCATCAAGTGGGACGGGGCAGGGGAGTGGCAACAATGAAGCCCGCTCCTGCCCCTTACTAAGGGCAGGCATGGCCACAACACGCTGTACCCCGGAAGATCTCCGTGCGGCGTGGCACTGTTGCCATGCGGGCCCTGACATCAGCACCGCAGGGTCGAATCCTGCACCCACGATGTCTTGTCTGTATGGCCTAGAGGCAGCGGGCTCCACCAGTCAGTGAGACCCCAGGAGACGGCAAGAGGACCACCAGTCAGACCCGTCGGGAGTCGGCCCGGGGGAGTCGGCCGAGCCCTCCCCGGGACCCACGAGCCATTAACCAAGATGTGATGGGGAGTGGCGACAGTGATCACCCGCCGGGCGGCGGGGCTATTGCCACGACCTCATGATCAAGCCCGCGTCATCAGAAGCACGGCTACAGTAATCAGCAGCCGGCAAGACCCGCCCGCGGCGGACGTGGCCTGTCGGCTCCGTACCATGCCAGTCGGCGGGGCCCAGCGGTCGGCAGAGAAGACGGAGGCCAGAGGCATTGACGACTGGGCCCGCGTCCAGCCGGATTACCATTGTACCCCTGGGGGTAGGCCTATATAAACCCCCCAGGGCACCCATGCAAAGGGTTGGAACCCATTAGCTCTAGACCAGACCATATAGAAGGGAGACAGCTAGCCTTGCCCTCTCCTACCTCCTAGAAACAGCTCAAGGAGAAACCGTGTAAACACTTTGCCATAGTGATCATGCGGAGACCCCACAGAGCAGCAGTAGGGGTATTATCTCCTCGGAGAGCCCTCAAGCTGGGTAAGATTCGCCGGCGTGCATGTCTTCGCCTCATCCCGTTTCCAGGCACCAGCGACATTCTACTCGCCCCCACCATGATAAGCCATCATTTGGCATATGTCGCACCAAACCCCCGACACCCGTAGTCCTGTTAGCCCAGTGGTACAGCCCGAATTCACTCGCTGATGACCGACATGCTCGATGTGATTCATGTATGCCTGTCTCCATAGGTCTGTGCCGCTTTGAGTTCACGACTAGCCATGTCGGCCGGCTTCTCTGTCATATGGATGCTAGCGACACTATCATATACGTTAGCCAAAATGCACAAACGGTCCCGGGCCATGGTAAGGTGACACCCGTGGGGATACCGTGCGTGAGGCCGCAATGTGATATGAGGTGTTACCGGCTAGATCTATGTGACTTGGAATCGGGGTCCTGATAGTGGTGTTGCCTCTGGATGAACAGTGAGTGTTGCAGGGAGGGTTTGGATGAACATTTCCCAGTGGTGGTGGATGAAGAGGACCCTGTGGTGTTGCCTCTGGATGAACAGGACCCCGATAGATTGAGCCAGTTGGGGATGGATGAACAGGACCCCGTGGAGGGCTGGATGAATAGGACCACCCCGTGGACGGCAGGATGAACAGTAGATGGTGGAGGGCTGGATGAACAGTAGCCCGTGGAGGGGTGGTTGAACAGGAGCCCGTGGAGAGGGCTAGTTGAACAGTAGCCGGTGGAGTAGCACGCGGTGGAGGCTGGATGAACAGGAACCCGTGGATGAACAGTCGTAGGTGGAGGCTGGAGGAGGTCGACTGTGGATGAACAGCAGCCCGTGAAGGCTGGAGGGGGTCGACGGTGGAGATGAACAGTATCCCGTGGAGTCCCGTTTTGCGGTACGCCACACCCTCCTGATGAAAAGGAACCCCGTTTTGACCGTAGCGCTCCAATAGAGGTCCGTTTCCTCCATTTTGCAGTACGCCACACCCCTCCCGATCAACAGGACCCCCGTTTTGACCATAGGAGGTCTGTTTCCTCAGTTTTGCGGTACGCCAGACCCCTCCCGATGAACAGGGTCCCGTTTCGAACATGGTCGGTCGAACACAAGGCTGTTTCCTCCATTCTGCGGTATGCCAGGCCTCGTTTCCATCGGCTGTTCCGTCCAAGCCGGTTGGCTCCAACGAGCTCCGTTGCCTCCCGATGAACACGACGCATTCCGTTGCCTCCCCATGAACACGACTACGACGCAGTTTCTCCGTTCTGACCCAGCCATATACACGAGCTCTGGCCGTACGTATGCATGAGTAGGCGTTCGAGATCCCGCCCGTATGTACGTACGTGGCCGTATTTTCTTTCTTGCACACTGGCCGATGTACGTACATGTACATGCTACATGCGCGCCTAAACTATGACACATGTGCGCTCTACATCGACCAGTATGTACATACACGTTCGCGACCAGAATGACAACTCTACGTACGCTTCGACCAGGTGGGTCCCGACTGTCAGGCACTTCCATGCGTGCGAAGGTATAGCTGGTGGGTCCCAGCAGTCAGGGGGGGGGGGCGGATCGTCTTTTTTGCCCGGACGCACACCCTTGCGTGCGAATATGTAGCTGGTGGGTCCCAGCTGTCAGGGGGGAATCATTTTTTCACGAAATACGGTGGCCCTTCTGGTGGGTCCCCGTTGTCAGGTACAGTAATAACAATTTTGCGCGTAATAAGGAGGCACTTCTTTGCGGCTGCCGTGGACCCAGCTGTCAGCCTCTCCACGTACAGTAGTCTTCCGATGGAAGCCGGTCGTTGACCACATTGACCACGCTGCGCCGAGAGCACCAAGGCAATGGACGCCGGCGAGGCCTAGGAAGGGGACGACGCGGAGCCAGGGAAGACGCGGTAGGTGGATGCCCACGCGTAGAGGAGTATGAGGGTTCACTGGTTCGCTGCGGTGTGAGACTTCCTTCACCACAGAATAACAGGGGGTGTGGGTGAGTAGTGGGATGGCCTGGCCAGCGGTGGGAGTAGTAGGGGCGGTGAGGCCTCTAGCGCATCGCAGCGGGCCATGGGAGCTAGGAGCACGAGGCACGACCGGCGCTGGTTTG
This sequence comes from Triticum urartu, assembly GCF_003073215.2. NCBI lineage: Eukaryota > Viridiplantae > Streptophyta > Magnoliopsida > Poales > Poaceae > Triticum > Triticum urartu. Next base: position 530,823,153 of record NC_053025.1, on the reverse strand, counting down.
GGCGGCTGGAGTAAGAAGACCAGAGGTTGAAGAAGCACTACGGCCGTTGGACGGATATCGTACGCTCACTGGGCTAGAATCGTGGATATTGACTAAGTTGACAAAGCCCTCCGTCCCCGTCAACTTAGTTGGACCACAAGTCAGCCTGCCACTATACTGGGTCCCAGCTAGCAGGGGGAGTATTATTTTTTGTGCGTAATAAGGAGGCACTTCCTTGCGTGCGAAGATATAGCTGGTGGGTCCGAGCTGTCAGCGGCGGTAGCGTTTTTTCTGAAATACAGAGGCCCTTCCGGTGGGTCCCAGATGTCAGGTGGAGGAATCATTATTTTGCGCGTAATAAGGAGGCATTTCCTTGCGTGCGGCCATGGACACAGCTGTCAGCCTCTCCACGCACAGTCCACTTTAGATGCATGTCGGTCGTTGACCACGTTGACCAGGCCGCGCCGAGAGCACTAGTGCGATAGACGACGGCGAGGCGTAGGAAGGGAACGACACAGAGGCAGGGAAGACTCGACAGTTGTTTCCCACGCGGAGGGGAGTACGACTATACGAGGGTTTACTGGTTCGTCTGCCGTCGCCGGAGAATAACAGCGGGTGTGGGTGAGTAGAGGGATGGCTAGGCTAGCGATGGGAGTACAGTGGGGCAGTGAGGCATGCGCGGCAGCACAGCCGGACGCGGGGAGGAGGGAGCAGGCAGTCCCGCCGGTGCTTGTTTGAGCGGCTGGAGCAGGAAGAGCAGAGATTGAAGAAGCACGACGGCCGTTGGATAGAAATCCAACAGTCACTCCTTGTACGTCAACCTTTTTTTAGGAAAGCCTCAAATCTGTGGAAAATAGCATACAGCCCATCTGCCATTATTTCTAATAATTTACAGCCCATTTGCTAATTCTTAAGGTTTTTTTGGAGCCCATGTTCATTTTGTTAGCATTACAGCCCATATTGTGGCCACGGTTAAAAAATTATACAAAATTTTGCATATTTCGGTGCGGTCCGAAGTCTTTTTAATCCCGAAATTTCGAGTCACATTCAAACAGATTTTAAAAATAAATGTATATCAATATAAAATCCAATAAATTGTCCATGCATAAAAATCAATGCAATTTAAAATCTCAAAATAAAAAAAGAAATTTGAAACTAATTGCCAGTTCGATGTGTTCTAAAAATGTACAGCCCATTTCTCATTACTAACAAGCCATTTTCTCAGCCAGCCGAATGAAGCTCTCCTCGTCTTGAAAGATTTGCAGCCCAACAGGCCTGACAAAGCGACTTACTTTGCAAAATCACAAGAAAACTGGGCCGTGGCCGTTGACCCAGCTGTCAGCCTCTCCACGTACAGTACTCTTCAAATGGAAGTCAGTCGTTGACCACATTGACCACGCCGCGCTGAGAGCATGAAGTTGGTGGAGGACGGCGAGGCTTAGGAAGGGACGACGCGGAGCCGATGAAGACGCGGCAGTGGATGCCCACGCGGAGAGGAGTACGAGGGTTCCCTGATTCGGCTGTGGTGTGAGGCTGCCGTCGCCGCAGAATAACAGGGGTGTCAGTGAGCGGACGGATGGCCTGTCCAGCGGCGGGAGTAGTATGGGGGCGGTGAGGCCTCCGAGGCAGCACAGCTGGCCACGGGAGGCAGGAGCAGGCGGCACGACCGGCGCTGCTTTGGGCGGATGGAGCAAGAAGACCAGAGGTTGAAGAAGCACTAAGGCCGTTGGATTTACAACGTACGGTTACTAGAGCTAGAATCGTACATATTGAATAAGTTGACAAAGCCCTCCATCCCCATCAACTTAGTAGGCCCACAAGTCTGCCTCCCATTGTGGTGTGTCCCAGCTGGCAGGTAGGTATTCATTTTTTTGTCCGCAATAAGGAGGCACTTCCTTACGTGCGAAGATATAGTTGGTGGGTCTGACCTGTCAGCGGAGGGAACGTTTTTTTCGCAAAATACAGAGGCCCTTATGGCGGGTCCCAGATGTCAGGTGGAGGAATCATTATTTTGCGCGTAATAAGGAGGCATTTCCTTGTGTGCGGCCGTGGACCCAGCTGTCAGCCTCTCCACGTACAGTCCACTTCCGATGGATGTCGTTCGTTGACCACGTTGATCACGCCATGCCGATAGCACCTGGGCGCTGGACGACGGCGAGGCCTACGAAGGGAACGACACGGAGCTGGGGAAGACACGGCAGTGGCTGCCCACGCGGTTGAGAGTATGAGGGTTGACTGGTTCGGCTGCCGTCGCCAAAAAATAGCAGGAGGTGTGGGTGAGTAGAGGGATAGACAGGCAAGGGATGCGAGTATATGATGGGGCCGTGAGGCCTCTGTGGCAGCACAGCCGGCCACGGGAGGCAGGAGCAGGCGGCACGATCGGCGCTGCTTTGGGCGGCTGGAGCAAAAAGACCAGAGGTTTAAGAAGCACTATGGCCGTTGGATGGACATCAGATGGTCACTGGAGCTAGAATCGTTCATATTGACTAAGTTGACAAAGCCCTCTATCCCGGTCAACTTAGTAGGCCGACACGTCAGCCACCCACTATGGTGGGTCCCAGCTAGCAGGGGAGTATTCATTTTTTTGTGCGTCATAAGGACGCACTTCCTTGCGTGCGAAGATATAGCTGGTGGGTCTGACCTGTCAGCAGGGGGAACATTTTTTTTAAGAAATACAGAAGCCCTTCCCGTGGGTCCTAGCTGTCAGGTGGAGGAATCATTATTTTGCGCGTAATAAGGACGCATTTCCTTGCGTGCGGCCGTGGACCCAGCTGTCAGCCTCTCCATGTACAGTCCACTTCCGATGGATGTCGTTTATTGACCACGCTGACCAGGCCGCGCCGAGAGCACCAGGGCAGTGGACGACGGCGAGACCTAGGATGGGAACGACACGGAGCCAGGGAAGACTCGGTTGTTGTTTCCCACGCGGAGGAGTACGAGGGTTTATTGGTTCGTCTGTCGTCCCCAGAGAATAACAACAGGTGTGGGCGAGTAGAGGGATGGCTAGGCCAGCGATGGGAGTACGGTGGGGTGGTGAGGCCTGTGCGGCAGCATAGTTGGCTGCGGGAGGAGGGAGCACGCAGTCCTGCCAGCGCTTGTTTGAGCGGCTAGAGTAGGAAAAGCAGAGATTGCAGAAGCACGACAGCCGTTGCATGGACATCCAATAGTCATTGCTCTTATGTGCATTATTTCTAATAATGTACAGCCCATTTGCTAATTCTTAAGAATTTTTTGGTGCCCATCTTCTTTTTGTTAGCATTACACCCCATATTGTGGCCACGCTTAAAAAGTATACAAATTTTTGCATATTTTCGTGCGGTCAACTGTTTTTAATCCGAAATATCGATTCACATTCAATTATTTTGAAAAATAATTTATATAATTATAAAATCCAAATAATTGTCCACGCATAAAAATCAATGGAATTTAAAATCTTGTAATGAAAAAAATTGAAACTAATTCCAGGTTTGATGTGTTTAAAAAATGTACAACCCATTTCTAGGCAAACTGAATAAAACTCTCCTCGTCTTGAAAGATTTGAAGCCCAGCAGGGCTGATAAAGCAAGTAGGCCTTGTTTGGGTATTTCTTAAAAAAAGAACTGGCTTGCCATTTTCAGCAAGAAAAAAACACAACTGGGCTCATGATGTGGTAAGCATAAATAAAATCCTGGCTAGACGGGCCACAGCCCCCGCACAGCCCTGTTGTTACCCTGATCCGTCGCTAAAACTAGTATAAATAACAACTGCTTGTTCCTCAAAAAAAAAATTACGCGACCTGCTGGGTCCCTGGTGTAAGCCGCTCGTAGTGTAATTCTCTCGTTTATTGACTACGTTGACAATGGCGTGAGCCCCAGATGTCCAACCATTAGGAGGAACCATATTTTTGGGCTTGTAATATAGAGGCACTTGCTTGCGTACTGCCATGACGCTGGTAGCTCCCTATTGTCATCCTCTCCACTAAAGTCATCTCCTTCTTCCTCTCGGTTGTTGACGACGCAAGAGGGCGGCGCACCGCACACGGCGAGCGAATCAAGGCTGCAAGGCGAAGGACGACGGCGAGGCCTTGTACGGGACGAACAGGAGCCGTGGAAGATCCGCCGGTCCAGTCGTAGGTTCAGGTGCGGGTGCGTGTTGGGGCTGACATCGCCGGAGAATAACAGGACGTGTGGGGGAATAGAGGGAGGGACTGGCCAACGTTGGAGGGTATATACGGTAGGGCGGCAGAGGCGCAGCCAACCATGGGAGGCGGGAGCAGGCGGTGCCGATGGGGTGGTTTGGTTTGGGTGGCTGAAGGAACAAGAAGACAAGAGATAGAAGATACACGACATATGTTGGATGTCAATCCAATGGCTGGTTGGCAGAATCCATTGTTGACTGGCTAGTAAGTCGACACCACCTTGGATAGGCTATTTCCTCACAGGTCCCAAATGTTAGAATCCATATATGTCACGGTCATGCAGCCTTTCCTATTAAAATTTACAGCCCATTTGATGTGCTAGTTCTAAATAAGTTTGTGGGTGCTGGTGGGGGCTAATCACTTGGTTTCTGTAATCCACAGTGAGCTCAAGCAGCCGGCGAGAGTGATGTTATTTCCCTTGGTTGGGATTTGTTAGTTGTTACAATATTTCACTCTAAATTAAACGACTGGCAAGCCATTTGCCTTACTTCAAAGAAAATATGACAGTCACACCCGAGTTGGAAAGGGCAAGAACATCTAACTCCAGCTTACAAACTATACAAAAGAACGAGGGTTAATTGTTCATCAGGTTTACAAAAAAACCCAGGTTGAAAAGGGCAACAACATCTAACTCTACCACCGTTTCCGGAAGTCACAATCAAATGGATTGGGTAGCTCCATAGAATGAACATCCTGGGTCGTAAAATTAACTGGATTATGACCACAATATGTTGTAAATAGAAGCCCGGCACGATCAGAAGCTCTTTTGCCCACCTGAAACTCCTTTTTTTTGCTCTTCCACATACCCATCCATCAAAATCATGTTGCTGATAAACTTAAGCCTGATGGACAATAGTAACCTCGCATCAGCAGGAAGAATGTGAAAAATCTAGTGTTTGCACGGTTGGCTACATATCGTTCTTGCGTTATCGTCTTCAATCGAATCTCATGAGAAGTGAGAAAAATCCTGATGCTTACTAATCCACCGATTTGTTATAACTTTCTTACCCCGTCCTCTTGCCTAAATAGACATGAAGATTGAAAACTGTTAAGGTCAAAAAAAAGAGTGTCGAAAGAGCAATAGCTTAACGGTTATTCTAGTACACAATATGCGGGCTTCCAAAGTGCGTGAAATTATCACCTTTATATACAACTTCTCCAGACATGGAAAGCATTGCAGCAAGCCAATAATCTTGTTCAGATCAAAACAATTCATTTGGATATATAAGATCTTGACAGAATCCAGCACCATTGATAGTCCATCCCTGGAGAAACTCTTCATTGAGCATAGAACATAATATTAATACAAAATGTGTACTCCAAGATGACCTATAACTTATGCGCAGAAATTTAAAATGCAGTTTATGGTTACAAGTGTAGATGATAATGTAAATGACTGATGCGGCCCTATCTAATGCTAGAGATGAAGTTACAATACGTAAGACGGATTCTATTCAGCCAAAAGAATATCAAGAGCAACTAAAACTAAAAGTAGTACGAGAAAAAGAATCGCATGCAATCATACGTGCATGGGATCCTGTTGGTCTACGTCACTGTTTTGGTAGTTTTAAATTACATGCAGCCGAGAGATTAGCAAGTTGGGCTTCTCTTGCACACGGTGGAGTCCTATATGCATGCAACATGCACGTGGATCTACAATATGGAGACACGGTCCAGCAAATCATAAGGAAAGTACAGTTTGTTTCGGATGCAAGAGAAAGAAATCACGTTGGTTATTTCTTTAAGAGACTACGACCACCTGAACAACCGACAGTTAAACATACAAAGAAGTTTCTCACGTGGAATATCATCAGTTTAAATGAGTCTGGGTGGGGGCCACCTGATTGGGAAAAGCGGATCAACTACCACACAAATAAAAGAGTCAGTATATTTTAGTAGGTCTTTGCCGAGATGTAAAAGGCAAAATAGTCTAAAACTAGATAGAGTCCAGATATTAGGAAGTATGTCAACGTGTGCTCTAGGGAAGGTTTTAGGTGTGCGTGTCTTTCAAGTTGGTTACTACTATAAAACCAAATCCAATGCATCATGTAATGGGGGAGGTTAGGTTATGATGAATTAGACACCGTCATGCGTTTCGGCCGTCGTTCATTACCGAGTTTAGAGAAATCTTGTCAAAAGCTCTACTGGCATGTGAGTTCCTGCGACGCGTTGCGTAAGAGATTACAAGCTGAGCCTATACGGTTCGTTCACTTTATTCCTTCCGATCGAGGGGTTGGCGTGTTGTTTTTGCGAGGTTTGTGAACATCTTCGTAAACCCGCATCTAATTCTTGTTGTGATGGAGTTTTGCGCCATGAAAGATCGGGCCAATAACGGATCGACCCTCGTCACGAGGTTCGCTCCACATCAAGTGGTAGCAGAGACCGGTGTTTCTCACAGCACTTCAGAGGAGACGGCCGGCGCGCCGTCAGCAAGGAGCTACTGGAGGTCTCCGGCAATTTTTTGCTGGAGCAGAAAGGTTATGGTGCTGACCTTTTTCACACCTACTATGAAGTGGGAGAGAGAGTTTGTGCCATGACGATTGACCATGACAGTTCGGTCAATGCAGTCGGCATCGACATGGTGGAGAAGCTGGAGCTATCAATGACACCACATCCACGACCGTACATTTTCAGGAGGTGCGACGACAAACTTGACATCACACACCAAACTATGGTACTGTTTTCAGTCAGGAAATTTTCTTGTGAGATTTTGTGCGACGTAATTCCGATGTCGATGGTTTCACGTCTATGGAAAAGAGTGAGCAACAACAAGCTCATGGGAAATATGTTCTCATGTCTATGGAAAAGAAGTTGTTCAAGGCTTGGAGGAAAGAACGATGGCAGAAGTTGAGAGAGCAACAACAAGCAAAGAAGAATGAAGTGATAGCCATGGGAAATATTCCATTGCCCATCCAATCTGCGGAGGATGACATTCTTCAAGAGAATAACCCAAAATCGAGGACGATTTCGCTTCAAGGGGGAGAGGATGATACGACCCTATCTAATGCTAGAGATGAAGTAACAATACGTAAGACGGATTCTATTCAGCCGAAAGAATATCAGGAGCAACACAAACTAAAAGTAGTATGAGAAAAAGAATCGCATGCAATCAGACGTGCATGGGATCCTGTTGGTGTACGTCACTGTTTTGGTAGTTTTAAATTACATGCAACCGAGAGATTCGCAAGTTGGGCTTCTCTTGCACACGGTGGAGTCCTATATGCATGCAACATGCACGTGCATCTACAATATGGAGACACTGTCCAGGAAATCATAAGGAAAGTACAGTTTGTTTCGGATGACAGAGAAAGAAATCATGTTGGTTATTTCTTTAAGAGACTACAGCCACCTGAACAACCGACAGTTAAACGTACAAAGAAGTTCTTACATGGAATATCATCAGTTTAAAGGAGTCTGGGTGGGGGCCACCTGATTGGGAAAAGCGGATCAACAGCCACACAAATAAAAGAGTCAGTATATTTAGTAGGTCTTTGCCGAGATGTAAAAGGCAAAATAGTTTAAACCTAGATAGAGTCCAGATATTAGGAAGTATGTCTACGTGTGCCTTAGGGAAGGTTTTAGGTGTGCGTGTCTTTCAAGTTGGTTACTACTATAAAACCAAATCCGATGCATCATGTAATGGGGGAGGTTAGGTTATGATGAATTAGACACCGTCATGTGTTTCGGCCGAAATCTTGTCAAAATCTCTACTGGCAGGTGAGTTCCTGTGACGCGTTGCGTAGGAGATTACAAGCTGAGCCTGTACGGTTCGTCGACATTATTCCTTCGGATCGAGGGGTTGGCATGTTGTTTTTGCGAGGTTTGTGAACATCTTCGTAAACCCGCATCTAGTTCTTGCTGTGATGGAGTTTTGTGCCATGAAAGATCGGGCCAACAACGCACCGACCCTCGTCATGAAGGAATAACATGGACGAATCGTATAGACTCAGCTTGTAATCTTCTACGCAACGCGTCGCAGGAACTCACAAGCCAATAGATATTTTGAGAAGATCTCTCTAAACTCGTTAATGGCCGACGGCCGAAACACATGAAGGTGTCTAATTCATCATAACCTAACCTCCCTCATTACATGATGCATCGGATTTTTTTATAGTAGTAGCCAACTTGAAAGACATGCACACCTAAAACCTTCCCTAAAGCACACATAGACATACTTCCTAATATCTGGACTCTATCTAGTTTTAAACTATTTTGCCTTTTGCATCTCGGCAAAGACCTACTAAAATATACTAGCTCTTTTATTTGTGTGGCTGTTGATCCACTTTTCCCAATCAGGTGCCCCCACCCAGACTCCTTTAAACTGATGATATTCCACGTGAGAAACTTTTTTGTACGTTTAACTGTCGGTTGTTCAGGTGGCTGTATGTGACGCCCCGAGACCGTTGCGCGAGGTGTCTTCCAGTTATTCGTTGTTGTTGCCATGTCATTTTCTTGCGTGCTGCATCTTTTCATGTCATCATGTGCATTGCATCATCATGTTTTCAAAACTTGCATCTGTCCGGGTTCCCCCAGTTTCATCCGTTGTCCGTTCTCAGCCCAGACATACTTGCACGCGCCCGTGGCACGTCCAAATTATTATTTTATAAGTGGGCGGAAAATGTTCTCGGAATGGGATGAAAGTTGGCATGCGGTCTTATTTTAGTGTAGATAGACCGCCTGTCAAGTTTCATCACATTTGGAGTCTGTTTGATAGCCCAACGGATAACTACAGCGACAGTATAGCCGGTCTCTTCGTCGGACGTTTTTGATCTCCGAAAACAGTAACCGGGCCTCCCTCTCTTCTCTTCTATCAGCTCGAGATCGTCTACACAGCTCACTACCAACTGCCAGGTCCAACCTAACCTCTCTCGTCAGCTCACAGCCCCCCTCGCGCGCGTCTGAAAGTTGTCCCGAACACAACCCGGACTGTCGCCACCGTTGTGTCTGGATCATCCTCAAACATCTACAAAACATCACCGTTTGCATGTTTGGATTCCCTAACCCATTCATCTCCGACCGTCCGATTTTGATCAGATGATCCAAAATACTCCCTCCTATGGATATTCTGGTATATATAGTAGATAAACTCCTAACCCTAAATTTTAGGGACAATGCCCCATCCATCTCCTCAACCGCCGCCGCCACTCTCTCCTTTGGGATCCTCCCAGATCCCCTCCTCATCTCCTCCCGCACCAACCACAGCTCCACCTCGTCTTCAGTGCTAGGCCAACCAGTATCGCCACTACCAATAGCCACTGGATCGATCTAGCGGCCAGGGAACAAAGACCCCACGCCCCTCGCTCTCGAGCGGAGCTCGATCCCCGTCACCTGCGCTTGTGCTCCCATGCATCTGCGCCCGAGGCCGCGGCCTCCTCGTCCCGATCCACGGACGACTCACCGGAGTCTAGCCGCTAGACCAACAGCTCCACATCGCCCTGCCTCGACGTCGACCTGCCAGACCAGGTCACGCCATCCTCCTCCTCTTTCTTTTCTTTCTCTTCCTATTTCTTCTTCCCGCGGTCTCTCAGCTCTCCCTCTCTTCTCTGTTTGGCAGGATCCTCACTAGCGGAAGCCACGCGCCGCTGCCTTCTCACGCCGGCTGCAAGCCCCAACGCTGCCGCCCATCTCCAAGCTGCCGCTGTGCCCCGCGACCCGTCCTGCAAGCTGTTGTCGTTGCTGAATCTGGGAACGCCATGGCCGCCTCCGGCCTGAACTCCTGCGCCCGCACCTGCAAATCGCCGCCCCGGCCACGTCTCCATGTCCTTTGGACGCTAGCGCCTTGCTTGGACCTCACCTTGACAGCTCCTGCCTTGGCTCCCGCATTGCTGCAGCCCCATGCGCGCACACCTTCCCTGGCTCGGCCTTCGGCCATAGCCTCCATCCTCGCCGCGCCGCTTTGTCATGGCCGCGAGACCCTATCTGCGCGCATGCACTCATGCGCACATGCACACGCTCATCCCGTAGCAGCATCACCTCACAATCCCGCACCCCCGCTGGTGCGCCACTGCTCCAGTGGTCGCCGCCATTGGCTGCCGGCACCGTCGCCATCTTCCTGTGCGCGCGGTAGAGCACAGGGCTCGGCCTTCTAGGCCTAGTTCAAAAGAGCCAGGCGCCCATATCTGTGCAAATTCCTCCCTCTAGCGCAGCGGGCAGTGCCCCTCTATTCTACCTAGGAGGCCTGGGTTCGAGCCCCAAGCTCCACTTGTTTTGGCTGTGGCCTTATATTTTATCACTGTGGCTATGACATCCTGGCCCCACTGTCATACACACACCCTCACAGGCCCAATGTGAGAAGCACCAGCCCTTCTCCTGTGCATGTTGGGCCAGTCAGTTTCGGCCCGAGCCACATTTTTTTCCCGCAGAACGTTTTTGCTATTTAACTAGTGCACTGCATTTTTACAGTTTGGACCCTAAACATCACGCATTTAATAACTCACAAATGGTGCATCGGATTAAAATAACTTACATATGAAAAATGCTTAGAATTTTGTGTAGATTCATAATATCAAACTTGCATGCATGTTTAAAATGCTTAAAATGTTGTTTGTTTAAATTTGCTTAAATACTTTGCTAAAATGATTTAATTCGTAACTAAATAACCGTAGCTCCAAATTTAATAAACTTTACATGTAAATGGGGTAGAAAAATGCATAGATTATCATGGTGTACTTGTTTTGCATGTTTAATAATTCTAAAATTGTGTTTAGGATAGAACAGTACCAAAACTATGACATCCTGGCCCCACTGTCATACACACACCCTCACAGGCCCAATGTGAGCAGCACCAGCCCTTCTCCTGTGCATGTTGGGCCAGTCAGTTTTGGCCTGAGCCACATTTTTTTCCCGCAGAACGTTTTTGCTATTTAACTAGTGCACTGCATTTTTACAGTTTGGACCCTAAACATCACGCATTTAATAACTCACAAATGGTGCATCGGATTAAAATAACTTACATATGAAAAATGCTTAGAATTTTGTGTAGATTCATAATATCAAACTTGCATGCATGTTTAAAATGTTTAAAATATTGTTTGTTTAAATTTGCTTAAATACCATGCTAAAATGATTTAATTCGTAACTAAATAACCGTAGCTCCAAATTTAATAAACTTTACATGTAAATGGGGTAGAAAAATGCATAGATTATCATGGTGTACTTGTTTTGCATGTTTAATAATTCTAAAATCGTGTTTAGGACAGAACAGTACCAAACCTAAGTTATGCATATGGGGATTTACCAGAATTGTTGTTCATTGCTTCCGGTCTCATTTAAACTTGACTAGATAGGTAGTTTTACTTTGCTTCACCCTGTTGCCATGTTTAACAACATTTAATATTGTTGGGTACATAAATGAGATCGAACTAAATAAGTTGAATGTGGTGTTTCGTCAATATGCAATGGAGTTGCATGTTGAGCTCCACTTAATTTGTAGGATTGTTTGTGCATTTTGCCATGCCATGCTTCATTAAACCGGACATGCATCATACTTGGTTGTGCATCATGCCATGTTCATGTGTTGGTTGTTTACTATGTTGTTTGCTTCTTTCCGGTGTGCTTCTTCGGGTTGGTACCGATAACGTCGTGTGGTGAGGATTCGTTCGACTTCGTCCGTTTGTCTTCTTCATGGACTCGTTCTTCTTCCTTGCGGGATCTCAGGAAAGATGACCATACCCTCGAAATCACTTCTATCTTTGCTTGCTAGTTGCTTGCTCTTTTGCTATGCCTCCCATATTGTTAAGCCAAACCTCTAACCCACCTTGTCCTAGCAAACCGTTGTTTTTTTCCTTGTTGGAACATGGATATTTTGTTGGGATATCACAATATCTCTTATTTAATTAATGCATCTATATACTTGGTAAACGGTGGAAGGCTCGGCCTTATGCCTGGTGTTTTGTTCCACTCTTGCCGCCCTAGTTTCCGTCATATCGGTGTTATGTTCCCGGATTTTGCGTTCCTTACACGGTTGGGTTATAATGGGAACTCCTTGATAGTTCGCTTTGAATAAAACTCCTCCAGCAAGGCCGAACCTTGGTTTTACCATTTGCCTCACCACCACCTACTTTTCCCTTGGGAGTCGCGCTCCCGAGGGTCATCATTATTTTAACCCCCCCAGGCCAGTGCTCCTCTGAGTGTTGGTCCAAAACAGAGCCACTTGCAGTGCCACCTCGGGGAAACTTGAGGGTTGGTTTTAGTTGTACGTAGTGTTCATCCGGTGTTGCCCTGAGAACAAGATATGTGCAGCTCCTATAGGGATTTGTTGGCACATCAGGCAGTCTTGCTGGACTTGTTTTACCATTGTTGAGGATGTCTTGTAACCGGGATGCCGAGTCTGATCGGATTGTCTTGGGAGAAGGAATATCCTTCGTTGACCATGAGAGCTTGTGATGGGCTAAGTTGGGACACCCCTGCAGGGATTGAACTTTTGAAAGCCGTGCCCGCGGTTATGGGTAGATGGGAATTTGTTGATGACCGGTTGTAGAAAACCTGAAACTTACCTTAATTAAAATGCATCCACCGCGTGTTTAGCCATGATGGCCTCTTCTCGGCGGAGTCCGGGAAGTGAACACGGTGTTGGAGTTATGTTTGACATAGGTTGTTACAGGATCACTTCTTGATCATAGTTTCTCGACTATGCCTTTGCCTTCTCTTCTCGCTCTCATTTGCGTATGTTAGCCACCATATATGCTAGTCACTTGCTGCAGCTCCACCTCATACCTTTTACCCTTCCTATAACCTTAAATAGTCTTGATCGCGAGGGAGTGAGATTGCTGAGTCTCCGTGACTCACAGATACTTCCAAAACCAGCTTGCAGGTGCCGAGGATACCGTGCAGATGACGCAACCAAACTCAAAGATGAGTTCTATGAAGATCTTGTCCTTTGTGTCGTTTCGTTTCGGTCGATCAGTAGTGGAGCCTAGTTGGGACGATCGGGGATCTGTGTAGCATTTGGGGTAGTCTTCTTTTATTTTGGTTCCGTAGTCGGACCTTGATTGTATTTGGATGATGTAATGCTTTATTAATGTATTGTGTGAAGTGGCGATTGTAAGACAACTATGTATCTCTTTCCCTTATGTATTACATGGGTTGTGTGAAGATTACCTCACTTGTGACATTGCTTTCAATGCGGTTATGCCTCTAAGTCGTGCTTCGACACGTGGGAGATATAGTCGCATCGAGGGCGTTACACTGTAGTCTCTTAAAGAAATAACCAACGTGATTTCTTTCTCTTGCATCCGAAACAAACTGTACTTTCCTTATGATTTGCTGGACCGTGTCTCCATATTGTAGATGCACGTGCATGTTGCATGCATATAGGACTCCATCGTGTGCAAGAGAAGCCCAACTTGCTAATCTCTCGGCTGCATGTAATTTAAAACTACCAAAACAGTGGCGTACACCAATAGGATCCCATGCACGTATGATTGCATGCGATTCTTTTTCTCGTACTACTATTAGTTTGTGTTGCTCTTGATATTATTTTGGCTGAACAGAATCCATCTTACTTATTGTAACTTCATCTCTAGCATTAGATAGGGTCGTATCATCTAAACCCGCATCTAGTTCTTGCTGCGATGGAGTTTTGTGCCATGAAAGATCGGGTCAACAATGGACCGACCCTCATCACGAGGTTCGCTCCACATCAATTACTTGAAGAACTGTGGAGCCAAACACCATATTGAAATGAGCACAAAGATCATGTATTACACCCAAGGTCTCCAGTTTAGGGGCAGAGATGACGGTTATTTGCAACAGTGAATAACTAGAATCAAGGATCAACCTTTGAAGTGAAGGGGCATCTTTGATGATGAGCTGCCTTCCGTCAAAACAAATTCCAATTCTTACAAGGTTGGGCGACTTTATTTGGAGACAACCAATTCTAACTGTGAAAACAAGCACCAAGCACTCCAGGGCAGGGCAACTGGAGTGGATGATGTTGTGCAATGAGGCCTCCAATATACGAAGCCGCACAAGTGAAAGTTTCTTGAGAAATGGGAGTCGAAGGTTTAGTACCAGATTGTCTGGTAGGTCGCACAGCGCAAAGGTGGCGGTGTGGAGAGAGGAGGAAAACCTCGAGATGGACATCGGTGCTGAGGGCACAGGGAGATGGCGTTCAGTATCTGGTACGTGATTTCCAGGGGAATAGTAGAACTCAAGCAACTGTAGTTCTATCAATTCAGGGGATTTCAGCCAGGCGTCCACCATGCAGGGCATGGTATGCTTGCTCAGATAGCATGACAGGATGCAGAGGCTTTGAATGGAGCCCTGGTGGGAGGAGATGATGGCTCTAGGGATTTCAAAATCATTGAAGAGAGATAGCTGACGACAGTTGTAACGCCCTCGATGCGGCTATATCTCCCACGTGTCGAAGCACGACTTAGAGGCATAACCGCATTGAAAGCAATGTCGCAAGTGAGGTAATCTTCACACAACCCATGTAATATATAAGGGAAAGAGATACATAGTTGGCTTACAATCTCCACTTCACACAAATACATGAATAAAGCATTACAACATCCAAATACAATCAAGGCCCGACTACGGAACCAAAATAAAAGAAGAACCCCAAATGCGACACGGTCCCCGATCGACCCCAACTGGGCTCCACTATTGATCAACTAGAACGAAACAACACAAAGGACAAGATCGTCATCGAGCTCCTCCTGAGCTTGGTTGCGTCATCTGCTCGGTATCCTCGGCACCTGCAAGCTGGTTTTGGAAGTATCTGTGAGTCACGGGGACTCAGCAATATTACACCCTCGCGATCAAGACTATTTAAGCTTATAGGTAAGGCAAGGTAGTATGTGGAGCTGCAGCAAGCGACTAGCATATATGGTGGCTAAACATACACAAATGAGAGCGAGAAGAGAAGGCAAAGCACGATCGTGAAACTATGATCAAGAAGTGATCCTAGAACAACCTACGTCAAGCATAACTCCAACACCGTGTTCACTTCCCGGACTCCGCCGGAAAGAGACCATCACGGTTACACACGCGGTTGATGTATTTTAATTAAGGTCAACTTCAGGTTTTCTACATCGGGACGTTAACAAATTCCCATCTTCCCATAACCGCGGGCATGGCTTTTGAAAGTTCAAATCCCTGCAAGGGAGTCCCAACTTAGCCCATGACAAGCTCTCACGGTCAACGAAGGATATACCTTCTCCCGAGACATTCCGATCAGACTCGGTATCCCGGTTCTACAAGACAACTTCGACAAGTTAAAACAAATCCAGCAACACTGCCCGAATGTGCCGACAAATCCCGACAGGAGCTGCACATATCTCGTTCTCAGGGCACACTCAGATGAACACTACGTACAACTAAAACCAAACCTCGAGTTTCCCCAAGGTGGCGCTGCAAGTGGCTCTGTTTGGACCAACACTCAGAGGAGCACTCGCCCGGGGGGGTTTAAATAAGATGACCCTTGAGTCCGCGGAACCTAAGGGAAAAAGAGGCTAGGTGGCGAATGATAAAACCAATGTTGGGCATTGCTGGAAGAGTTTTAATCAAGGCGAACTATCAAGGGGTTCCTATTATTACCCAACCGCGTAAGGAACGCAAAATCTGGGAACATAACACCGATATGACGGAAACTAGGGCGGCAAGAGTGGAACAAAACACTAGGCAAAAGGCTGAGCCTTCCACCCTTTACCAAGTATATAGATGCATTAATTAAATAAGAGATATTGTGATATCCCAACAAGTAAACATGTTCCAACAAGGAACAAACTTCAATCTTCACCTGCAACTAACAACGCTATAAGAGGAGCTGAGCAAAGCGGTAACATAGCCAAACAACAGTTTGCTAGGACAAGGTGGGTTAGAGGCTTGGTTCAACAATATAGGAGGCATGATAATCAAGTGGTAGGTATCACGGCATAGGCATAGCAAAAGAACGAGCAACTAGCAAGCAAAGATAGAAGTGATTTTGAGGGTATGGTCATCTTGCCTGAGATCCCGCAAGGAAGAAGAACGAGTCATGAAGAAGACACACGGACGAAGTCGAATGGATCCTCACAACTCCAGAACGGAACAGAAGCTGACGAGAAAGGCAACCCGGAAAGAAGCAAACAACATAGTAAACAACCATCACATAATCATGGCACGATGCACAATCAAGTATGATGCATGTCCGGTTTAAAGAGGCATGGCATGGCAAAGTTCACAAACAAAACTACAAATTAAGTGGAGCTGAATATGCAACGAGTTGCATATTGACGGACACAACAATAATTATTTAGTTCTCTCTCGTTTAGGTACCCAACAATATTAAATGTTGATTAACATGGCAAGAGGTGAGGCATAACAAAACTACACCATCTAAACAATTTAAATGGGGCCGGATATAACAAATAAAGAATCCGGTAAATCCCCATATGCATTAGTAATTTAAAAGCAAACAACAATTTTAACCATCTAAATGTTATTATCATGATGCGAATGACATGAACAAGTTTATGCAATTTTTATTAAAAGTTGACATGAGCATAAAGAAGCATTTGTCATCGTGGCAGAAACAAAAGGGGTGCCACGACAATGACAACGGAAATGGTGCCACGGCAACATTCCGGTTCCGATAGCTCATGGAGATACCGGTGCAAAAGGAAAAGTGACGGGAGTGTGACATGCGATAGAAGGTGGGGTGATCCCGGCAACCGGGTTCCCACGGGACAATGGCATGGCAACAAGGAACAAGCAAGAAACACGTCGGGCACGGTGCAACCGCGAGCATTTCATACAACATATGCATTTGTCCACGGGCGGTCGTTTCGGGGTTATACCT
Source organism: Triticum urartu (assembly GCF_003073215.2). NCBI lineage: Eukaryota > Viridiplantae > Streptophyta > Magnoliopsida > Poales > Poaceae > Triticum > Triticum urartu. The sequence goes on along the minus strand of NC_053025.1, from coordinate 530,806,213 downwards.
TCGAAGCGTGCAAACGGGCCGGTTCTCGTTCGGTGCCAAGTAGAGGAAGTATACGTTCTCGGGACGTGGTGGAAGTAGGGGGTACACGACGACGGTAGAGGTACACGTTTTCGTAGAAGGACTTGACGAATCCGAGTCACTTGGGGTCGACGGTAGTCGTTCACGTTTCGAGGAGGAAGTAGGGGTTCTCGCGATCTCGGCGACGGTAGTTGTTCACGGCGGTAGTGGAACTTGACGGATCCGATGCCTCCGGACGTAGTGGTACATGTTCGGTGCGATGTAGGGGTACATGTCAAAGGTCGTTGTGGTACTTGGTGTAACATAGGTCTTCGGGGTCGTCGGGCACACGTTCACATTGTGGTTGTACACGTCGACGGTCTTATCGGATCCTCGTCAACGTTCGAGATCCACCTTGGCGATCCGAAGGGGTACTTGGCGTCATGGTACTTGGGTCTTCGGACTTGCCGGTCTCGGTTCTTGTGACGGTAGTGGTACAAGGTCGTCGTGGGACTTGGTGGTCTTGACAAAACGAAGGGGTACTCAGCAAAACCATGTTCTTCGGAGGTCGGCGGTAGTGGTACCCGTATCAACATGGTGTGGTTGTACTTGATGGGTCTGGTCTTGGCGTGCGAACGAACACGGCATGATGTACAGGTGTAGTGGTGGCCCTGGCATCTCGCAATAGTAGTATAGGAAGGCAAGGACGCGACCGTTGGTGAGGTTGTAGCGGCCTTGGGTGTGAACTCCGGCGACGTGACGAGGGGAACGGTGAGTCCCCAGATGGAGGAGGACGGGGCCAACTGGATCTGGCCGGAGTAGAACGGAGGCGGTGGGGCAAGCTCGATGGAGGCGAAGCCACAGACGCAGGGGCCGTGCGTGTCGAGCAGAGCTGGGTAGCAGGAGCGATAGGAGGATGGCCGGCGCTGGTCGTGGTCGCCGGCAGCGACCGGACACGACGGCGGGGCTTGGTGGAGCTCGGCGGCCTGGTTCCACGGACGCAGACAAGGACGGCGGTGGGCGGCCGTGAGGGACCTCCTGTCCAAGGCACAGCAGTGGGAGCTCTGGCCTGGGTAGTCGAGGACAAGGCCAAGGCCCGGGAGGGAGCGGCCGGTGGAGGCCGGAGCCAGAAGTCGAGGCGGCGGATTCCATGGACGAGGCAGGAGGAGGCGCGAGCGGGAGGAGGAGCAAGGCCCCATGTCGAGGCAGGCGAACGGGAAGGGGAAGGAGGGTGCTCGCGAGGGAGAGGCTGCGATGGGGATCGGGCTCCTCCTTTGGCGGTACTAGGAGGAAAGAAAGGGAGAGATCGAGGGGAGAGGGGATGGATCGGGAGAGAGAAGGACCGAGAGGGAGATCGAGAGAAGGAGGGGTCGAGCGAGGCCGCAGCGCTCGCTGACTCTGGCGGCGCGAGGGAGAGGGTCCAGATGCGCCTAGGGTTAGGGGGGATACGGGCCATGGGCCAAAAGGTCAAGTGGTTGGCCTTGTTGTGCTGGGCTAAAGGAAGACTAGGAAGAGAGAAGGAGAGGGCTATCCTGGAAAGCTAAATTGGGCTCCCAATAAAAAATAAAAATAAAGAGAACTTTGGAGAACAGAAAGAGAGAATTAGAAAAGGAATTAGACCAACAGGGATATTTTCCTTGGACCAAGAAAATATGAAGGATTTAACAAAAATGATTGGAAGAGGCTTGGGCAAACTAGGTCCACACTAATTTGAATTTAATTCAAATGGGTTCTAATAGAAAGTGGGTGCTAGGACGGTCCAGAAATGATTGAGAATCTCGGTGGAGCTCTGGAAAAATAGAGAAAGGATATATAGCAAAGTTAGAGGCCAAGAGTTGTGATAACAAAGGCATTGGGATTTTGCAAGTGTGTTAAGGTGAATTCCAAAATAGTGGAATATTTATAGTAGCTCCCTAAATATTAGGAGGATATGTTATAAAGAGAAGTCACTCTTCCCTTGATTTAAATGGATCGAAAATCCACACAATTTATTTAGTTGAGATGCAAAAGATTTATGAGATGATGGCATGATGACATGATGCAATGAAAAAATAAAAGGGTAAGCACAAATGAAACACATGGCGAAACCCGGAATATATGAAAGTCTTCTCGAGCATCGGTCTCGGGGCGTCACAACAGTCGAGATTAAGGGGCACGGCGTGCCATAGAGGGCGCCACCGAATTGAGAGGAGTTGGGTGCGGCAGCAATCCTTGGTGGGGAGAAGCGAGATGATCTCCCCAAGGACGACGTCCGGGAAATCGCTGATGCGGTCCACCCGAGATTTTATGGGTTCCTGGGATCCGGTGGGGGCGGGGTCGCCGCTTCTCCCCGTGCTACCGGGTGCAGCCTCATATTCTTGGCGCTGGGGTCAGCCGACTCCATTTTCCTCGAGGGCGTCGCGTCTTGCTCACAGATTTGAGCAGAGTAACGAATGACGAGCCTAGTTGTAGTGCGAGTGAAGAAGAAGGTGAGCTGGGGTTTTTCTGTAGTAGTGAGGAAGAAGGGGAGCTGGGGTTTTTTGTAGGAGTGAGGTGAGGAATTTTGGGGTACAAGTGGAGCGAGCAGACGTGAGGTGGGTGGGAGTGAGGAGGAAGAAGAACACCCAGTTTTTTTTGGGGAGGGGGGATGTGCTGGGTGTGGGTAGCGCCTCTCATTCATTAAATATATGGACTTTTGAATTGATTTTACTATTTACTAGGGTGGATGGTCCGTTTTGTCTTGGGTCTAGAGAAACAATTACTACTAGTACAATGGAGACACTCTACAGCTATCCAGAAAAACAATTACTACTAGTACAGTGGATACAATACCGCTTCTGGCTCCTCCTAGGTCATCGAAATGTCTCCCTCTACTGAATCTCATTATACTTTTGTTCACCGACATGCGGGCCATGCAGCGCGGGGGCCCAAATGCCATCCACCAAATTAGTAGGCAGTATGGAGGCGGAGAGTCACACTGGTCGTAGCGCGGCAATAACGAGCCGTCATATCACAAAACCCCACCACCCCGTAGTCTAAGTTTGACGGACGAAGCAACATCATTTCACTCTTCGCTGAATCCCCTTCTCCCTCACCGTCTTCAAGAAAGGCAACACTCGCATCTGTCACTATTCTTCTCTCCCAACAAAGGGGAGGTAAGCGGATCCGTGATGTTGGTATATTTTCGTTCAGAAAAAAATCAACTTTTGCAAAGCAGAAACCGATCCTCACTCTCTTTTTTGTTTCATTGTCATTGCGATTGTGTTTTCCTTTCAGTGGTGTCGTAGTATTCGTTAGTTTCATGATGGACCAAGGAGAACCAGGCAAAGATCTGCCGATATTGGAGCAAACGCGGGAGGCTGATCCCCACGAGACAGAGTGCTCCAAGAAGAGGGAGGCAGCCACCGAGCCGACCCCAGATACGCTCACGGCCACTACTGAGATGGTCAATGCCTTGTTTGAGGTTACAACCCTCATGGCACTGCAGGAGCAGTTTTCCCCCTTCGAGGATGTGTCCCCCCCGCTGAGCTGCCCAAGGTTATTTTCTTCTTTGCCGATCTCAATTGTGGTTTTTCATCTACGTATGTGGTGATGAATAATGCAAAATTTTATTAGCTTCGATGCCATGCTATACAGTGGTTTAAATAACTTGTGTTTCTTATGCTGGAAAGTAATTCCGAATTTGTTTCTGTTTCAATTAGAGCCTTGATGCAGACAAGGATTGTGTGGTTATACATGTCACTCGCTATGAGGGGATGACCTGAATATACGCACTGTGAAAATAGAGTTTTTAGGCTATTGGATCCTATCATGGTTCTAAGTCTGACAGTAATGTAGGGGGGTAAGTATGGAGAGGCGAGGTCTTAGCTATGGAGAGGTTGTAAGGACGCAAGGTTTACGAGTTCAGGCCCTTCTCGGAAGAAGTAAAAGCCCTACGTCTCGGAGCCCGGAGGCGGTCGACTGGATTATGTGTGTATGAGTTACAGAGGTGCGAACCCTTGTCTCGGAGGAGGGGGTGGCTTATATAGAGTGCGCCAGGACCCCGGCCAGCCCACGTTACGAAGGGTTCAATGTACATTAAGGTAGGGCGTTACTGATAACGCTAGTAATAAAGTGTTATGATGACCATAAAAGCTACATAATGACCGACCGTTAGCGTGCGGAGTCACTTTAGGTCTCCTGGCCGTCGAGTGGTTGGATCTTGGTCGAGTAATTGCTTCTTGGTCGAATGTCTTCCAAGTCTGTCGAGTGGAACACCTCCAAGTCGATTGAAAGGTGATTTATTCTAGAGGTGTCCTTGGGTAGGGCAGTTAGGACAGGTCCGTGACCCTACCCTAGGTACATAGCTTCATCATTATCCCCCGAATGGATCGAGGTTTGAGTGGGGAAGGAGTTGAGGACTTCTCCGACTCATTTTCTATGCCGTGAGCATATCTTGTTTCGGATCAACGGACCTGAGTGATGACAGCAACTCCCTTTTCAGTCGCCTTGATCCATTCTTAATTCTTCGCTGAGTGAGTTTCTTTACTTGTAAGGCTCCGAGTGACGGTGCGGAGGAGATCTTTGGTCTGACAAGTTATTTGCTGCCCGTGGATTTAGTGGGATCCGAATTTTGGCAAGTGCGCAGGACGGGGGAGGCCGCAGTAATCGGAAGAGATAGAGCGGAGCTACCTCGATCCCCGCGCCAGCTTTTTCGCCACGTATCGCTCATGCGGTCGTTACGGGATTTGACAGAGCCATCTGGGCCTACCTGTCAGCCACTCGGAAGCGGCCTCATATAAGACGTTGGACCGCAGTCTCCCAAACAGTGCGCCCGATTATCTCTTCTCCTCCTCACGCCTCTCCTCTGCGCTCGCTCTCACTCCAGCACCACCATGCCACACGCGTCTCGTCGGCGACAATGGTGAAGGAGAAGACAGCGGCTCTGGAGCGGGCAAAGAAGGTGATGGCGAGGTCAAAGGGGAAGGCGACGAGCCGGGGCGGATCTTCCTCGTGGACTGGCCTGCCGAAGGGTTGGATCCAAGGCGACTGGATCCACTTGAGGATCTCCCAAGAAGACCTCGACGACCTGGCCGAGGGAGGGCTGATCCCCTACGACTCGGCGCGGCTTCCGGGGAAGGAATCCGAGCCGCAACCCCGGGAGGGTGAGCGCGTTCTTCTTGCCACCCACGTCGACCGTGGGTTTTCCTTGCCTCCTCATCCTTTCTTCCGAGGGTTTTTGAACTTCTTTGGGGCTCAACTCCACCATTTTACCCCCAACTCAATCGTTTATCTTGCCGCGTTCATTTCCTTGTGTGAGAACTTCATGGGTTGTCGACCTCACTAGGGTCTTTTCAAGCATATTTTCACTTGTCGCTCCCAGAGAGTGAAAAAGGCTAATCCGAGTGACGAGAGGACCCAAGTGATCCAGATGTGTGGGGGTCTTGGCATCCAGACGAGGGGAAAAAGCTCATTTCTGGCCATGATTCTTCCCGATTCAGTTCGCGGATGGTAGTCGACCTGGTTCTACTGCAAAGACCAGTCGACGCCAGGGCAATCGATCGGCCTCCCTCCCTTTACCATGGACTGAGTGGAAAAACCCTCCCCTTTGAAGGTGCTCCTAGAGGAGAAGGCGCACGTGAAGGTGTTGGTCAACTGAGTGGTCCAGCTCATTTGTGACGGGCTCACTGGTATGGATCTCTTGGAGGTCTTCCTTCAGCGGCGCATCCAGCCTCTCCAAGCCCGAGACCACCCGATGTGGATGTATTCGGGTCTAGAAGAGTCCACTCGGATCCACCCGGAGGAGGTCGATGACGACACGCTGGAGAAGTGGCTGTCGAGCATTACCGGGAACAAGGACAATCCCAGAGGAGCCAGGAGAGTTCCCCCATTCGACCAGTCGTGTGCACCAGAGCAAGTCTGATTCTGAGCTTTTGCTTGTAATCTGAATTCACTCGCGCAGCTGTCTGTATTGCGTCGACAGACTTTGTTCTCCCTGCTTTCTTTCAGGCCATTATTGAAATGTATTCAATGCCCAACGGGGAGCAAGAGCAAGCTCTGGAAGGCGAGGCGAGTGGTGGCGAAAGTGGCGAGTGGACTTCCGATGGTGAAGGGGATGGTGGAAGTGACGACTCAAGTGATGGGGAAGAAGTCGAGTCACCTCCTCGCATAGAGAGACGATCCAAGCTTGACCAAGAACGGCCGAGTGCCCGCGACAAGGCAACTCCTCAGACTGGTCAGTCTTCGAAGCATCCTCGGGTCTCTTCACCAACCCCGACTGAGAAGGCGCCAAAGCACCCCAAAGTTGCAAAGCCGAAGACTCGGAAGGCGCTGCCAAAGATCAAGATCAATATCCCTGTCGCCTCCGCGTAAGTGTCTCTCCTTGTATTCACTCGACGCTCTGCGTTGTTTGTTTTTCTTGTTTTAACTGGACGAACTTTGGAATTGTTAGCGCTGCCACTTTCGGGACCTCAGCTTATAGGGATGATGATGAGGTGATGGAGGATGAGGTCACTTCTAATCCAGGTATGATTTCTGCCATACTATCTTTCTTTGGTCGATTCAACTGCATCGTGCATCATTGGGTGACGGGATTTTGGCAATTTGAACTTTTCACAGCTCCCAACATTATTGACCTCCCTGAAGATGATGAAGAGCCCGAGAGGTCTTTAACGAGGAAGAGTAGGCGAGCTCCTGTAAGCGAGGCGCTACAGTCGATGCCGAGGGCGGAACCAGTCGTTCAGGACACTGGTGACATCAATCGGGGTTCTGTTACCTTCGCGGAGCCCCTGTCGAGTGCCTTGCCTTCTTCTTCGACTACTCAGGCCCCTGTCGACCCGCCTTCAGTTTTTGCGACCAATCATGTCCCAGAGGACGAGGTGAATGCTGCTAGGAAAGCCATACGCCAGGCGGGTGTTATGATGGAGAAGATGAAGATGGTGCGGGACGCCAGCCAAGCCGCCTATGATGCCAGCTCGGCTCTCCAGAGCAACGTTCAGGTTAGTCGGCTATCTGAAGATTCTTTCCGAAAATCTTTGTGTCTGTACACCCACTGGGTGCGTCGATTGAAGTTTTGGACTAGTGGAGACTACGGTGGACTGCTGGCAGTCGACTGTAGTCTTTGTATTTTTCCAAATGTATAAACCAAACTGGTAGTTTGTCTCTTCCACTTGACTTCGGCGGGCCGGTCGAGTGGGATCAGAACCGGTGGGGGCACGCTAAGTGCACCCACTGGGTGTAGTCCCTGAGACTATGGTGGACTGCTGGCAGTCGACTGTAGTCTGAGTTCTACTTTCTTTCTCTCTTTTTTTTGGACTCGACTTCAGCGGGCCGGTCGAGTGGGATCAGAACCGGTGGGGGCACGCTAAGTGCACCTACTGGGTGTAGTCCCCGAGACTATGGTGGACTGCTGGCAGTCGACCGTAGTCTTAGTATTTATTGCCTTTGTTGTTTTTTTTTGTTGTAACGATAACTTCTCCCCTTTGATTTCAGAAATCTTGCGATCTTGGAGCTCGCTTTGCTGACTTGGAGAAGCAGAAGATTCAACTGAACCTTGATATGGAGCTGGCCAGGACAGAGTTGCAAAAGGTCAGAGACGGCGCCGCAGGTAAGACAATTTTGTCGACTGATTAGTTTTTAGGCTTGATTACCCTTCTGCTATTTCCGAATCAATCATCATTTCTTTGCAGAAAAACTGAGAGAAGCTCTGGCGAAGAAGGACTAGGACTTGGCTGCTGCCCGTAAGGAGGCTGACGACAAGACCGCTCTGGCCGAACAGAAGCTGGCTTCGGTCGGCCAGTTAGAAGAAGAGAATACCAGGCTGAAGACCGCTCTGAATGAAGCCAACAGGGAGTGTACACGTTGGAAGAAGGATAACCTCAACCTGAACGAAAAGATGGAAGGCATCACTCGCAGGAGGGACGATCTGGAGAGCTACTTGAGGAGCCTCACCAAGAAGTTGTACATCAAGCTTGAAGGTGCACATTTAGTTCTGACTGGTGTTTTTTTTTGTGTCGACTCAGTGTATGAAAATTGACTTATCCTTGGATCGTGAATGCAGAGTTTTGCCAGAACTTTGAAGAGGAGACTGGGCGGATCGAACAAGGTTTGGATCCAATCAACTCTCCCGTGAAAGATGAAACTGCCATGAATCTGCTCTGACTGGAATCTCGCATCGACGGTGCCGTGGACTACTTGGCTCGACTGAAGGTCGCCATGTCATGGATCGACCCGACACTTTGGCCAGAGGCTACGCTCCAAAATGATCTCGAGTCTCTGATGACTCGACTTAACGGAATCCCTGACCGAGTGCAGGACTGGAAGAAGTCTTCTGCTCGGTGTGGCGCTGATGTGGCTCTGTCCTTGGTTCGTGTCCACTGCAAGGAGGTGCGACAAGACAAGCTGGAAGCAATCAAGGTCGCCAACACCCAGAAGCATGACTTCCGAACCTTTATGGAGACTTTCATCGCTGCAGCCACTCGGATAGCCGACGGCGTCGACCTGGATGAGTTCGTTGAGCCTGCCAGCCCTCCTCCCGCGGAGTGAACCAACTCTTATGTCCCACCTTAAATTTTCCTCGGAATGCCGAGTGGTTTCTGTAACCGTTAAAATTTTTCGGGCTGCATGCCCGAGTACTTCGATCTGTGGTCTGGAACGTTTAGAATTTATCTGAACTTGGTTTACCGTTGAATATCTTTATGAATCTCCTACAGAGTGAACCCATTCTTCATTCGAGACAACTTCTGCACCCGCAGCGCAGTTCTGAAGGAGAGGGAAGCAGTCGACCCATGTCTTGTATTTGTGGCGAAGCTCTCCAGGAGAAGGTGGCAGTCGACCCGCCCCTCGTCATCCTTGAGGATTGAGATGTGTTTCGTACTTAGGCGAGTACTAGACTGCAGCTAAGCCCCCGAGTGGGAGGATCGCTCTCCACTCGGTAGGATTTTTTTTCAAACTTAGGCGAGTGCCGGACTGCAGCTAAGTCTCCTAGTGGGAGGATTTCTCTCCACTCGGTAGGATTTTTGTCGAACTTAGGCGAGTGCCTGACTGCAGCTAAGTCTCTAAGTGGGAGGACTTAGGCGAGTACTGGACTGCAGCTAAGCCCTCGAGTGGGAGGATTGCTCTCCACTCGGTAGGATTTTTTCAAACTTAGGCGAGTGCCTGACTGCAGCTAAGTCTCCAAGTGAGAGAACTTAGGCCAGTACTGGACTGCAGCTAAGCCCCCGAGTGGGAGGATTGCTCTCCACTCGGTAGGATTTTTTCAAACTTAGGCGAGTGCCTGATTGCAGCTAAGTCTCCAAGCGAGAGAACTTAGGCGAGTACTGGACTGCAGCTAAGCCCCCGAGTGGGAGGATTGCTCTCCACTCGGTAGGATTTTTTCAAACTTAGGCGAAACGGATTCGCAGCTAAGCCCCCGAGTGGGAGGCTGGCTCGCCACTCGGTAGGAAACTGTTTTTACAAACTTAGGCGAAGCGGATTCGCAGCTAAGCCACCCACTGGGGGATTTCTTACGCAAACAAAAACAATAATAATCATTGGGAAAATTATAACGCTCTTGTCTTTGACAAATAAACTATATGAGTTTTTCTTATTACATCTCATCCGAGTGAGAATTCAAGTATAAAAGGGGCGGAGTAGCTCCGCATTCCAGGCTCGTGGCTCATCAATCTGGCGATCGACATTGTAGAGGTGGTATGCTCCATTGTGGAGGACTCTGGTGACTATGAAGGGGCCTTCCCAGGTAGGAGCGAGCTTGTGTGGTTTCTGCTGATCCACTCGGAGGACTAAGTCTCCTTCTTGGAAGGCTCGGCTCTTCACATTTCTGGCCTGGAATCGATGCAAGTCTTGCTGATAGATGGTCGATCGAATCAAGGCCATTTCTCTTTCTTCTTCTAGGAGGTCGACTGCGTCCTGCCGGGCTTGTTCTGCCTCATCTTCTGAGTAGAGCTCGACTCTGGGAGCGTTGTGAAGCAGGTCACTCGGTAAGACTGCCTCGGCTCCGTAGACCAGAAAGAATGGGGTTCTTCCGGTCGATCGATTCGGGGTTGTCCTCAATCCCCAAAGGACTGATGGAAGCTCGTCGACCCATGCACCTGCTGCGTGCTTGAGATCGCGCATCAATCGGGGTTTCAGTCCTTTGAGAATTAGGCCGTTTGCCCTTTCTGCTTGCCCATTCGACTGGGGGTGAGCGACTGAAGCATAGTCGACCCGAGTGCCCTGAGAGGCGCAGAAGGCCCTGAATTTGTCGAAATCGAAGTTTGACCCGTTGTCGGTGATGATGCTGTGTGGAACTCCATATCTGAATATCCACTCTCTGATGAAACTGATAGCGGTGCAAGCATCAAGATTCTTGATAGGCTTGGCTTCAATCCATTTGGTGAACTTGTCGACTGCTACCAGCACGTGAGTGAAGCCGCTCCTGCCTGTTCTCAGTGGTCCAACCATGTCCATCCCCTAAACAGCGCAGGGCCAGACGAGTGGAATGGTTTTCAGGGCTGACGCGGGCTTGTGCGGCATATTGGAGTAATACTGACATCCTTCACATTTGTCAACTATCTCTTTCGCCATCTCATTGGCTCTTGGCCAGTAGAACCCCGCTCGGTATGCTTTAGCCACAATGGTCCGAGAGGATGCATGATGACCACAGGTCCCCGAGTGGATATCGTTAAGGATCATTGACCTTCTTCTGGTGTAACACACTTCTGGCCGACCCCAGTCGCGCTTTCTCTATATAACTGTCCCTTTATGACTATAAAGGCCTTGGATCGACGTTCGATCTGTCGAGCCTCTTCTTTGTCTTCTAGGAGTTCTTTCCTTAGGATGTACGCGATGTACGGTTCTGTCTAGACGGGAGTGATAACCAAGACTTCCATGACCAGGTCGACCATAGCTGGAACTTCAACTTCACTCTGATCCATGGCACTTTTTGGCTGTGGGGCCTCTTCAGCGAAGGGATCCTCCTGGACTGATGGTGTGTGGATATGTTCCAGAAACACATTGCTGGGAATGGCTTCTGTTTTGGAACCTATTTTTGCCAGATCATCAGCTGCTTGATTTTTCAGTCGGGGTATGTGGTGAAGATCTAACCCCTTGAATTTCTTCTCCAGCTTTCTCACTGCATTGCAATAACCAATCATGGCTGGACTTCTGACGTCCCATTCCTTCATCACTTGATTGACCACCAAATCTGAGTCGCCATAGACCATGAGGCGACGGACGCCGAGTGAAATGGCCATGCGCAACCCATATAAAAGTGCTTCGTATTCTGCCTCATTGTTAGAGGAATCAAAGTGGATTTTAAGAACATATCTGAGCTTATCTCCTCTATGGGAGATCAACACCACTCCGGCGCCGGAACCATTTAGCATCTTGGAACCGTCAAAGAACATGGTCCAATGCCCTGAGTGAACCTGAGTCGGCAGTTGTTGTTCAATCCACTCGGCGATGAAATCCGCAATTGCCTGGGACTTGATAGCTTTCTTTGCCTCAACTTGATATCTAGGGGAAGGAGTTCGATCGCCCATTTTGCCACTCGACCAGTTGCATCCCTTTTATGCAGGATCTCTGACAATGGAGCGTCGCTGATGACTGTAATGGAATGATCAGAGAAGTAGTGAGCAACTTTCTTGGTGATCATATAAATCCCATATACAAGCTTCTGATAGTGAGGATATCTTTGCTTTGACGGGGTCAAGACTTCAGAAATATAATATACTGGGCGCTGTTGAAGGTTTTCCCTTCCTCGTCCCGCTCGACCATAAGTACCGTACTGATGACTTGTCCTGTGGCTGCAATGTAAAGCAGCAAAGGCTCCTTGCTGATTGGGGCAGCAAGCACCGGCTGGGTGGAGAGCAGAGCTTTGAGCTTTGCAAATGCTGCATCAGCTTTAGGAGTCCACTCGAACTTGTCGGACTTCTTCATCAATCAGTAAAGAGGCAATGCCTTTTCACCGAGACGAGATATGAATCGACTTAGGGCAGCCAAGCAACCAGTAAGCTTCTGGACGTCGTGTACTCGCACAGGGCTTTTCATTCGGAGTATAGTGCCAACTTTTTCAGGATTGGCGTCGATTCCCCGTTCGGAAACGAGAAAACCGAGTAACATTCCGCCAGGGACTCCGAATGTGCACTTTGATGGATTAAGCTTGATATCATACCTCCTGAGGTTGGCAAAGGTTTCGGCAAGGTCAGTCAGCAGGTCAGAACCTTTCCGTGACTTGACCACGATATCATCCATGTATGCTTCTATGTTTTGACTGATTTGACTGAATCATCCTCATGAATGTAGCTCCGGCATTCATGAGGCCGAATGGCATGGTAACATAACAGAAGCACCCGAATGGAGTGAGGAAAGCTGTCTTGATCTCGTCAGGTCCATACAGACGGATCTGATGGTACCCGGAATAGGCGTCCAAGAAAGACAGTCGCTCACATCCCGCGGTCGAGTCGACTATCTAGTCGATGCGGGGGAGAGGAAAATGATCTTTCGGGCAAGCCCCGATTGATATGTTTAAAATCAATGCACATGCGAAGTGACTTGTCCTTCTTGGGGACCATGACAACATTGGCGAGCCACTCAGAGTGGTAGATTTCTCGGATGAACTCCGCTGCTAAGAGTCGAGCCACTTCCTCGCCAATAGCCTTTCTCTTTTGGACGGCGGACCGTCGGAGATGTTCCTTGACAGGTTTTACTTTTGAGTCGACTCTCAGGCGATGCTCAGCCAGCTCCCTGGGAAGACCTGGCATGTCAGAAGGCTTCCATGCGAAAATGTCCCAATTCTCACAGAGGAACTGGATGAGCGCTTCTTCCTATTTGGAGTCGAGTGTTGTTGAGATATGAGTCGGAGCGGCGCTGGGGTCAGTCGGGTGGATGTGAGCTGTCTTCGTATCGCCAGTCGACTGGAAAGCTGACTCTGTAGCGGGCTTCTTGGCTTGCAACAGATCACTCGGGTCTGCAGTCTTCTGGTATTCCTGCAACTCCACCACTGCCATCTGCGTGTCGGCGATCCTCGAACCTTTCTGAAAACATTCTTCCGCTTTCTTCCGATTGCCCGTAATGGTGATCACACCTTTGGGGCCAGGCATCTTCAATTTGAGTACACGTAACATGGTCGGGCCATGAAGCGTGCATAAGCCGGCCTGCCCAGAATAGCGTGATAGGAACTCTGGAAGTCCACAACTTCAAACGTCAACTTTTCTTTGCGGTAATTCTTGGAATCACCGAAAACCACATCAAGAGCAATCTGGCCGAGTGATTCAGCCTTCTTCCCAGGAATGACTCCATGGAAACTCATGTTGCTGGCACTGAGTTTGGACATCGGAATGCCGATCCCTTTCAACGTCTCAGCGTATAATATGTTCAAACCACTGCCGCCATCCATCAGGACTTTGGTCAGTCGAGTGCCTTCAACAACTGGGTCGACCACCAAAGCTTGCCTCCCAGGGGTGGCGATGTGTATTGGGTGGTCGGACTGGTCGAATGTTATGGCAGTCTGAGACCATTTCAGGTAACTAGGTGTCGCCGTAGCGACCATATTCACCTCTCGGTTAATAACTTTCAGTCGACTTTTGCTCTCAACATCAGCAAAAATCATCAGGGTGGAATTGACTTGAGGGTATCCGTCATCACTGTCCTCTTTGTCCTTGACCTTGTCTGACTCCTTTTCCTTACCCTTGGGCTGCTTGCCCTGGAACTGCTGGATCAAGAGTCGACACTGCCGAGTGGTATGTTTCGGGTAAATGAAATTACCCTCTTCATCTTTCTTTGTGTGGACGAGACATGGTAAGTCCAACACATCATTCCCCTCCTGGTCTTTAACATTTTTGGGATTCCAAGGCCCTTTAGGTTTCCCTTTAGACTTTCCTTGGGCCAAAGCTAAGACTTCCCTGGGAGCCGCTGGCTCGTCTTTCCGCTTCTGTTTCCGATTGGAATTGCCCCCGGGTTCTTGGGCGACTGACTTGAGTTTGCCACTCCTGAGCCGATCTTCATCTTCGCCATTAGCGTACTTGGTTGCAATCTCCATCATCCGATTCAGGGACATATCCCCAGTTCGACCGAATTTCAAATTCAGTTCTCTGTACTTGACGCCTTCCTTGAAGGCACAAACTTCTTGGTGGTCGGGCACATTCTCCACCGAGTGATGTAACGTGATCCACCTCTGGATGTAATCCCTCAAAGTTTCATTTGGCTTCTGTACACAAGACCGCAGTTCCGTCAGCCCTACCGGCCGCTTGCATGTACCTTCAAATGTGGTGACGAACACTCAGGAGAGATCCTCCCAAGTGTAAATACTGCTAGGCGCTAACTGCTTCAGCCACGCTCTGGCCGAGCCCTCCAACATGAGAGGGAGGTGCTTCATGGCCACTTCATCATTGTCGCCGCCGATCCGGACGGCCACTCGGTAATCTTCAAGCCAAGTATCGGGCTTGGACTCGCCAGTGAACTTACTGACTCCAGTCGCCAACCTGAAGTTGGGAGGAATCACAGCGGCCCTGATGGCTCTACTAAAGCATTCTAGCCCCGAAACATATACTCTGCTGCTGGCAGGTGCATCTCTGTCGTGACCTTCTCGGTGAGCCCTGTTCCTGTCGACCAAACCCTGGACGAGAATGGATCTCGCGTCAAAGCCTGGCCCTCTGGGGTCGACTAGAATCCTTCGCCCACCACTATGAGGGCGTCTTTCATCCTGCTGGCGAGGCACATACGACCCGCTCCTCGGGGGAGGCGTGGGCACTCGGTGTCGACCGTCACGATCGACTCAGTGATCATACTGCTCATGGTTCCCATACTGGTCACGCCGGTCTCCACGTCCCTCACGCCTCGGGGGCGATCTCGGGCTGTGAGCCGACTGGACTGTGTCCGCGGCAATGGATATGCTGTGAATCCCGTTCCGCGACTAAGAAACAGCGGAATTCTGATCTCCTGCTACTCGGAGTAACGCTCTGATCTGCAGCAAGCCTCTACCAGCCTCCTACTGGCAAGGTTGAATCGACTCCGCTATACGGGCCGCAGCTGCTAAATTCTGAATCAGAGTTCGATATACCTGCGGGGGCGGGAAGAGCTGACGTCGACTGGATTCAGGAATCCGTTGTCGCGCACGCTCGTCGAGTGCTCGCTGGAGGTTCTCCAGTCGAGTGCGCTCGGCCCAGTTTGCCAGGCGCGCGTCCTCCAAGGCGCGAGCCTCGGGGGTCTCTCCAACGATAGGAGTGTGCAGTGCATCCATGTTCCGGCGGCGAAGTTCTTCTCTCTACAGTGATGTGAGAGGCTCAGGAAGATACTCCTCATGGAGACGCGACGGGTCGCCTCCACCCGCGCCTCCGTCGGTACGGGGAAAACCGGGAGGACTGGGCGGTCCATCGACCATCAGAACCTCCACAGCCGGATCGTTGCTATCGCACTCGGATGCGGTCTCTGCGGAGCCAGTCGAACAGGCCGTAGAGGGATTCGTCGAGCTCGATCGCCGCGACCTGGGGGGTGGCCGACTGACGCGCCACCGCGTGCCTCACCCACCGCTGAACTCTCGACCGACCGGAACACTTGCGCCGGCGGGAAACGGGGAGTAAGGACAACATAGGAGCCGACCGATAAGGGGTCGACGGTTGCCGCAGGAGAACACCGCGGACGCACGCGCTAAAGTGCGTTGCCCCGTGAGCAGGGAGTGCGTCCACGTCGAGCGGAGCCTCTTGGAGCCAAGCAGAGTCGTCGACGATGAATGTGAGCGTGCCAAGACGGATCTCGCGGCCCTCCACCAAAACTCCACCGAAAACCATGATGATTCGGGTTGGAAAAAAGTCACAACTTCTCCAACAAACGCTAAAACACCTGCCCCAAGGTGGGTGCCAACTGTCGTGGTTCTAAGTCTGACAGTAATGTAGGGGGGTAAGTATGGAGAGGCGAGGTCTAAGCTATGGATAGGTTGTAAGGACGCAAGGTTTACGAGTTCAGGCCCTTCTCGGAAGAAGTAAAAGCCCTATGTCTCGAAGCCCGGAGGCGGTCGACTGGATTATGTGTGTATGAGTTACAGAGGTGCGAACCCTTGTCTCGGAGGAGGGGGGTGGCTTATATAGAGTGCGCCAGGACCCCGGCCAGCCCACGTTACGAAGGGTTCAATGTACATTAAGGTAGGGCGTTACTGATAACGCTAGTAATAAAGTGCTATGATGACCATAAAAGCTATTTAATGACCGACCGTTAGCGTGCGGAGTGACTTTAGGTCTCCTGGCCGTCGAGTGGTTGGATCTTGGTCGAGTAATTGCTTCTTGGTCAAATGTCTTCGAGTCTGTCGAGTGGAACACCTCCAAGTCGATTGAAAGGTGATTTATTCTAGAGGTGTCCTTGGGTAGGGCAGTTAGGACAGGTCCGTGACCCTACCCTAGCTACATAGCTTCATCAGATCCTGGAAGCCATTTGTGCTTATACCAATGAAGAGTTGTATTCCAGCCTCACTGTTGTCAGGCGTGTTCTCCAAGGTGTACTGAAGCACAAGAAATTCAAAGCTACTCCTTCTTTTGTGAGGCATACTGTTCTTGTCAAGCTTACGCGGGAACATGACATGGCATGCCTCCACAAACAAGTTTATGAGTAGCTAGGCCACAAGGTTGTCTTCATGAAGGTTCACAGGATTGATCTGCTGTCGGACGTCCTCGATGATGTTCATGGCAAGGTCAGTCTTGTGTCCAGCCCAAATTAGATCGAGCCATGAAATACTTGCCCCAGCTAGTGTTTAATAGTAGTTTGGATTTTGTCTAATTATCCGAACCTTGCTTGTTAACGAGCCCTCTAGGGCTAGTACTCTGTTTGAATCCATCATGGGAACTGCTGCTACTTTTGTGTGCCCGTGAATTATCGTAATTGTTGCCGAAACAGATGTGTCCTCACTAGTTTTATCATACGAGTAGTGTGTGTTTTGATGAAATAGAGTACTCGTTTGAGAACTGTGCGCCGACGTATACATAATTACTTGTAAACACTGTTGGTGCTACCCCACCTGTAAGCAGTTGTGCAAAACACGACACATTGGCTCAGCTTGCTTCAACACTAGGCTATCGACTAGCTAACAATCAACAAACTGTTGTCTGACATATAAGCAACTATGTATCTTGTTATATTGGTTCATGTTGTTAACTGAGGCCACAATGTAAATTCCAAACGTTCACACACTAGTCCAGCATTCATGTGGAACACTCACATTAAACTCGGCTTCATAAAAAACTTGAAAAGCATAAGTTAAGAAATTTTATACATCTCAATGATTCATAGAACATAACAAACATATACTAGTTCATAGCAAAAGACAAAGTTGTGAGAAGGTTTACAAATCATGAAAAAACAAGCAAGGCTTCTCTGAGCAAAGTGCCTCCAGGCAGGCTTAAATTTCCTGGAGTTCACTCTGGTTTTTTCTTGTTGACAACATCCAGGGTTAGGTTCTCTCATTCCATAATAACCAATTATAATTGTGTTCTCAGCTAGAATGCTGAACTGAACCATGTAGTGTACTGACCAGCTGAAATTCTTGTGCATTCAACTAAATTTAAGCACCGCTATTTACAGAAATAAGCAGACCACAATTCCTCTTGTCCGTGCACCTGTCCAAAAAACCGCCGTGCAGCCGTGCCAGCTAGTCCTCGTTCCATGTATGAACTGGTAGAAAGTGCATTCTGGACTAGGATGTATTTGTTTTCGCTCGTCCCTACACTACAATCAGGAAGTAAAATGTACGAATGAACTTCTTTTATATTGCGTTGGTCATTCTACCTAGTAACTACCAATGTAGGAATACCTGGAAGATGGGTGGTTAGACGACGGCAACGACAGATAGCCATCTCATTTTGCATAGTTCTACTAAAAATGAGGTGTGTGCTTTTGATTGCGCTGATAGAAACGATACGGAGACAGACATGCCGAAACGATATGGAGACAAACATCCCTGTTTGCGCAAATATGAAATATAGTTATTTAAACAGTGAGAGATATTTGCAGTGGCATATGATTAACAACAACATCTATTGTGTTATAATTGGCACTAGATTGACAGTATGAAAGTGTCCTTAAGTAAGTAGCATCATATCACATCAACATTGTCACTAGATTAACATGTAGAACAATAGCATTAGTATTACTGTCATGAGAGTAGCACATGGTCAGCAAATGTCCAATCAAATTTGTGTAGTTCCACTGGGATGAAGCAATGTTAGTGGTGCGAGATTTAAGTGTAACTGCAAAAACACAATTCGTGGGAAATAAAGCAAGACGGAAGCACTTCATAAAATGGTGGTGGCATTGCTTCAATTTATCAACGACACTAGACCATTACTTATTAGTGACATTAGGTGGCATTGCTTAATGCTTCATGTGATTTTACATTAACAGTAGCGATATGGACGTAGGGACAGCAGGGGCATAAAGTGGTGAGGCAGATGTGGTTGCCGAGAGCGGCAAACACTCAGGCAGCATGTCTGCATTTGTCCCATTTTATATCTCCTCGGCGACATTTTCCTATGTGAGCACAGGAAATCTAGACCTACTCATTCTCATTTGCGTTGTCCCCCAACACCCGTCACTTTCTTTCCTTTTTCAACGAAGAGATAGGTCCACTTCCCCCCACCCTTTGCCATCCACCATGTTTTCTTCGTCTTTTCAACCAAGAGACCAGTTGGGTAGCCAGTATCTACTACTTTCCCCCGTTTCCTCTTAGAACCAAGTCGTAGATTCATGCTATATCTTTCCCACTTCTTCCCTATTTGAACCAACTCTTAGAGTCGACTGTATGAACTAGCTTTACCTCTAATAATAGTAAAAGTCTAGGTGGCATTGGAACAGCGGACGGAAGTAGAAAAAGATCCACACGAAGCCAAGTGGGGATCTGGGGCAGTAGAGCAAGGCAGGTTTCGAAGGAATATATACCTGAGGGTCATCGGCATGCGGCAAAGACGGCGTCGGGAGGCCGCATCTTGGCCACAATACTGGAGGGAGGAAGAAGGGGTCGGAGGCCCTCCGGAGCTAGCGCTCTCTCGGAGAGAACGGCACAGCCGCCGATCAAGACGCATCGGCAGCTGTTGGTCTCCTCCTTCGCCGCCGACGACAGCGTGAACGATGCACCTACACCCAAGGTTGGAAAAAGCGGTAGGCGTAAGCGAGGAGGTTGTCGTTCGCCTAGTAGCGATGTAGGCGCAGCCTAGGCAGTAATATAGATTCTACTATCAGGGTGTATTTGTGATTATATGTTTACTGATGTTAATTTAGGGCAGATAAATAAGTTAACTACTAGCTACTACCATTTGAATATGTGATGTTTGGCATTTCAGTGCAATATGGCATGATTTCTCGCTTGAGTAAACAATTTGTTGCATGCACTTCCTAGACTACGGTTTACGCCCTAGGCGAGGCGTTTGGCCAACGCCTAGCGCCTAGGCGTGCCTAAGTACCTCCTAGGCAATTCCTTTTGCAATAGAGCCTACACCCCTGCCCTGGTCGAGGTTGTCCGACCAGATTTGTGTCCAGGCATGAGCTAAGAGAGAGTGTGGCCACCTATGTCTTGCTTAGATCTGGAGAGCATGAGAGAGTGAACGAGAGGAACCCTAGTAAAGCAAGCGCTAAGGCTCCTGCTTATATATATAGTGGAGTGATTTTGTTGTACCAGCTTCAAAAAAATGCGTGCCTACGTGTACCCGTGAGTGGGTGTGAGAGAACTAGTGTGTGCGTGCACCGCTTCTCTTCATGAGAGTACAATATACTATGCCCAAAGAACGTTCGCCACAAGAGTAATAGTATAAGTGTGTGACGTGTGAGCTAAAATAAAATGTGCGCGACATCTTTTGTTTTTTAGAAGTTCTGAGGGTAGGGTGTGAAGAGCACATATGTGTGTGACGTCTACCTGCAGATAGACGGTGGGTGCGAGAGGACTCGGGACGGTGCGTGTGCGTGAGAGAGAGGGGGACACGTATCAGTGCAATGCATGTGTCTGTAAATCATTATCTGACAAACGTTCGCCACAAGCCTTTTCCTGACGAACGCCGTAAGAACCGTTAGATCGGCATTCGAAAGTGTCACTACTACAAAAACAGCTATAGCCAATATGGACACTAATGGCGCACTGTACATGTGGTGCGCCATTACTAAATACTAATGGCGCACCATGTGTTGGTGCGCCATTAGTGTGCAAATACTAATGGCGCACCACATCCACGGTGCGCCATTAGTAAAAAAAATAATTTTTTCAAAACTACTAATGGCGCACCGTTAACTAGTAATGGCGCACCACTCCCACGGTGCGCCATTACTAATTATGTTTCCAAAAAAATTTCAATTTTTTTTATTTTTTAAACTACTAATGGCGCACCGTGGGAGTGGTGCGCCTTACTAGTTGAACTAGTAATGGCGCACCATCTCGCGGTGCGCCATTAGTAATTTGGCCCAAACATTCCCCCGAATGCACCCCCCCCCATCCCGTGGACCGCCTTTTCAGTTTCAAAAAAAGAGAAAATGATAGAAATGTCAAAAAAATAAAAGAAAATAAGATTCCCATGTGATATGTGGTCTAGTTGTTAGCAAAATTTACAAACATGAATTTTCGACTTTTTTGCAAAATCTCTCGAGAATTTGTAAAAATGGGCGTAACTTTTGCATACAAACTCGGATGAAAAAGTTTTTTATATGAAAAATCATCTACTCGAAAAGTTACATCCAAATTTAACCGAGGGAACCCCGTTAAACATTTTAAAAATCCTCAAAAACCTAAAAAAAAAAGATACGGGCTTTTAAGATCTAGAGAGGCAAAAAAATTCAAAAAAATTCAAACTTACTAATGGCGCACCTGCCCATGGTGCGCCATTACTATCTTCCCGCCTTCAAAATTCAATAAATCAAAAAAATAAAAAAAAGTTTCTAATGGCGCACCTGCCCATGGTGCGCCATTAGTATCTTCCCGCCTTCAAAATTCAAAATAAATCAAAAAAAATAGTAATGGCGCACCTGCCCATGGTGCGCCATTACTATGCCGTATATATGGCTGGGCGTGTCCTCTCCTCCTTACCTCTTCATTCTTCTCCTCCACTCCACCTCTCCCCCACTCCATCTCTCCTCTCCTCCACTCCATCTTCCCTTCTCTCCTCCACCGTACTACCCTCCTCCTCTCCAGCGACCTTCTCGTCCTCCACTCCGGCGACCTCCTCCTCCTCTCCGGCGACCTCCTCCTCCTCTCCGGCGACCTCCTCCTCCCTCCTCTCCTCCCTCCCCTCCCCTCACGGTTTCTCCTCCCTCCTCTCCGGTGAGCTCCTCCTCCCTCCTCTCCGGTGAGCTCCTCCTCCCTCTTCTCCGGTGAGCTCCTCCTCCCTCCTCTCCGGTGAGCTCCTCCTCCCTCCTCTCCTCCCATCCCCCCATGGTTTCTCCTTCCTCCTCTCCGATGCTCCGGTGAACTCCTATCCGGCGACCTCCTCCTCCTCTCCAGCGATGTAGGCGAGCACCTCTCCGGTCACCTCCTCCTCCTCCTCTCCGGCGAACTCCTCTCCGGCAAAAGAACATGGCAAATGAACGTACAAGATCCAAAAATGGGAACAAAATTTGAAATAATATCGTGCAAAAAAACGAGCAAAAAAATCGCGATCCAGATCCAAATTCAAAATTCAAAAACAGCAATGGCGCACGGTGGGGGTTAGACGGTGCGGCACTACTATTTTCCCGCCTTCGAAATTCAAAAAAACTAATGGCGCACCGTGGTCTATACTAATGGCGCACCACTGGCCTATACTAATGCCGCACCGTGGCCTATACTAATGGCGCACCAGTGGTGCGCCATTAGTATACCAGATACTAATGGCGCACCAGTGGTGCGCCATTAGTATACCAGATACTAATGGCGCACCACTAGTGCGCCATGAGTAAAAAATACTAGTGGCATGGTACTAGTGGCGCACTAGTAGTGCGCCATTAGTAGGCAAAACTGGTGCGCCCCTAGTAGGCCTTTTCCTAGTAGTGTGTCAGTTTTGCCATGTCATTTAACACAACAGCCACTCCTCCTGCACACAAATCTCCCACGTGAGTGTTAGCAACTGCCGTATGCTCCCTCCGTTCCAAAATGCAGTGCATATAGCTTTATTGAATATTTGAAGCTCGCAAACTTTTACCGAGTTTTCGAGTACCAAATTGCACATGTAGAATACCCTGTATATATCATTTCATTCATCTTCGAGAGGTAACTATAAAGATGTGGGAGGAGTCTACAAATAAAGACCATCGTATCACATGCAGCAATTTCAACCATCCTTTGGTGTGGAGGAATATCATAGGAACTCTATATGATATGATTTTTATAGGATTTTTTTCCTTTAGAGCCAATTGGTTCATAGGAATAGATTCATATACTCCACATTTCAAAGGAAATAAACATGATATCATTTCTATAGCTTTAGAGCCACTTGGTTCATATGAATGGATTCCTATACTCCCATAATTTCAAAGGAAAATAAAAATTAGCGTATATTCAATAGAAAAGTTCCTATGATCTGAACCAAATTACATCTCTTTTCTAATCTCTCCTCATAGGAATTGAGATACATGGCGTCTCTAGATTCAATAGAAAAGTTCCTATGATGTCAACCAAATGACATGTCTTTTCCAATCCCTACTCATAGGAATTGAGATACTCCATGTAACCTCTTTCCCTACAACTTCCATGTATACATCTTCTATTCCTAAATAGCTAGTACAACCCACTTGTAGCTTTTTTCCAAGACATGCAACTATGGCACAAGAACTATATAGTGTGCGAATAACTTGAAAGATGGTTGCTGGATGAAGCTAATCCGATAGTGCAGAGATGGCAAATACGAGCACTATTGGCCGTTGGATATCATCAACATTCCTCCAGATCTGCCACATGTACAATTTAGAAGACTCCATGGTTGAACTTAAGCATAATGCACAAACCTCAAAACACAAGCACTTCTCCTTTGTTCTAGAATCTTCCATATCATAATTGATTTTTTTCCTAAATGAATTGCCATTATTTGTTTTTTACTTTAGGCTTTACAATGCACAACCCCATGAATCTTAACATTTTTATAAAACTAATTGATTTTGAATGAAATGAACTATAAGAACTAAATGAACATCTACATCATGCATATATGAATCAAAGCTTTACATGCTATAGTGTGTATTTATTCATAAGTTGGTTTCGAAATCTCATGCGTTCAATGCATGTGTACCTTACTAGTTTTGAGGAGAGTAGAAAATTTCACACGGCCCCGGGTATATCAAAATGCAGGGCCCATGCATCATTGCCTTTCGGTCGAACCTACATCCACAATTTTGTGTACGTACTATATCTCCATTGGTCCCTGAACCCAAAATGTTGCCTCATTCCCCTAAACCAAGCCACCCACACATATTTAAGGCATCGACTCGAACTCAATCCCTCTCCCATTTACTATGACGTGGACCCGCATGCCCTAGTAGAACTCCTACAAACACTACCGCCGCATGCATCATAGGTTTTCTTCAAGAGGACGAGGGAGAAGCCGATTAGTAGTGGAGGTGCTTTCAAAAAAAAGATCTGTAGTGGAGACCCCTACCCTAGGGTGCCCTAGGTAGCTTCCGCATGCATCACTGGTTTTCTCTTTTCTTTATGCTCTTGCGCCCTAGAGTGATATGATGGTTGCTTCGTCCATCCATCTTAATGCCTGAAAGGTGGGGCTTTGTGATGTGACCACTCAATGCTCATTTTCTACAATTGCGGCGCTACAACCGGGGTGCCTCCAATTCCAACCGCTGATCCGAACTATAATTTGGTGCATCACACGTGGGACAAGACGGTGGATGAGCCACATGTCGGACAAAGGGGTCCTGTTGAGTGTGTCGCCATTTTGTGTGTGGACTGACCCTCCTTGAGTCGCTATGCCAACACAGCAGGTGCAGCCTACCACTTGGTTTTGCTCCTAGGTGAATCCCGACTATATTGATCTAAAAAGATACGTATTGAACTACCCTCTCCGTCTCGTTTTTTAGACGTATCGGTTTATAGGGCGTGCACGTAGTTCTAGGTCATCCATTTGACTAACTAAATCTGAGTTACTATGTCACCAAAAGTATATCATTGGATTATTAAGCAGATGCAGTTTCTAAACATATACTGTTCATCACATATATAGCCAGTTAAATTATCAACCTAGAATGATGTGCATGCCATGTAGTAAACCGATATGGAGGAAGTATAGTAGTAACAATGAGGTGATTTTACCGAGCGATCGGCGGGGGAGCATGGCCTGTCATGCGGTCCCACGTGTCATGATGTACCAAGGCGATGCGCGTATCCCTCTTGCGGCAGAAGCAATACTACGTGGTTTGAGATGATGGCGAACCGAAGTGTGAAATAATGGTTGCTTCGTCCGTCTGGGAAGGTGTGGCATTGTGATTTGACGTCTCATTGCTCATTACTACTACTACTGGGGCGGTACGACTGGGGTGCGTCCCCCTGCTGTTCTTCACTGTTATTTGGTGCTTGACACGTCGACCCGGTTGCTGTATGTCCCACATGTCGGCAATAGGAAGTACAGAATTCATGAAATCGAGCATCGATGGACGAGTACAAGACACGACTTGGGTTTTTGCTGCTTCGCGCGATCCATCGATACAAACCCGGACTAAAAAAAGGCGAGGGTGGGTCTTTTCCCGCGCATCAGGCTGGGGAGTTTGGCATAGTCTGTTCGAGGCAAGGAGGCAGGAAGGGAAACAAGAAAATAAAGGTTGAGCGACTTAGTTTTGGGAAAATCTGATTTTACGGAGTACGTACCCACTACGGTTTATAGGGCTCATCTAAAAAACATTCATTTTTCCATTTTATAAGTCTCAATTCTACTAACTACTACTAGTACCATCACATGTTGGATTTTGAGGTGCCTTAGATCAAAATATACCGGTCATTCATGCATTCATTCTAATTAATGCCTCGGTAAACATAACTTGTTGAGAAAAATGAGCGTACTAATTACTTGTGCAAACTAGGAGTACAAAATTAATTCGACCACTCACCGTCTACCTTGGTTGGAGAGATTTTGAAATTGAGCCACAAACTAGAAAGGAGGGAGTAGTAACTTTTGTTTCGATTACTAGTTGTGTCCTTGTATAGATGCAAAATGTATTTTTTATAGTGACCTTGTATAAGTAAAAGGAGGGAGTACTAAAGAACATATATATTCCAAACAATATGATAATCTCTCTAACCAAGGTAGCAGGGACGAGGAGTAAACGGAGGGAATAGTAAAATTTTCTCCTCGTCCTGCGAGCCACCGCGCGCGTGGGCGAGGGAGCGGGCGTAAGGCGTACAGTAGTACTACTAGTAAGCAAGCTTCACCTCATCGTGCGAGCCTTGCCTCTAAGGTAGGCCCCACATAGTTTGCCTCTTTTTAACATAACGCGTCAGGTCGCAATTTGTTTGTTCACCCGTGGTAGACGATCCTCCCTCCACCAAGTGCACAACCAATACACATGTCAAATTACCACGTGGGCTGCCATTTCGTACAGAAATTAGCTCCACCGTGTACCCGCGCAGGTGTGGTTGGGAAAGAGATGGGAGTACGTGCGCCGTGCGTGCACCTCTTCTCTTCATGCACGTCCCCCACCTACGTGGGTGTGTGTGAGAGATACAAACCTAGACAAATGGCTTGTGCGGAATAACTACTCTTCGTAAGCCATTGTAAGGCATAGGGGAGCAGTGGAGGTGTGCGATTCTTGGCCGGCGTTTGGCCTCGTTTAAATAGGAGATTAAATAGACGGCGGATGGGTGGAGCTCGGCCGGCGTTGCGTTTAATGCTGGCCCGGTCATGAACGAACGTGTGTCTAGAGTGGGTTTCTCGGTTTCCACATGGGCGGTTTCATGGAGGTATTTGAATGCGGCAAGGAGGCGTGTTCAGTCGGGCGTGCAATGAGTGGCGCCCTCGATTATGACGTAGGACACCGCACCGTTCTTCCAATTACGTGTGGGCTCTTTGTGTACATGGCCTACATGTCAGTGACCCAACGCAGGCAGCGGACAGCAGAGGAACCTTTGGTGGGCCAGGGCGGTCAGAAGCGGGCATTTCATAAACCGATGATTTTTTATTGAGTGTGGCGTCATCCTTTTCATGTAGATAAGCCGACTATCTCGATAGCCCGTTCGATACGTTGTGATTCATAAAGACCGCTGCAAACATCAATGTTCTTCTTATCACAGATAAGATTGATTAATACCCGTAACAATCCATGTCCTTAACAAAGGGTGCATGCACGTATAGGTTGAGTGTATGAATTGCGTCGTGTGCTGTGTGCATGTAGGCGTGCGAGTGTTGCATGCGTGCAAGAGTACGTTTTAGTGTTGCATGCATGTGTGCATACATGCATGTGTTCGTGAGTGCATGTGTACGTGTCAGTGTTGCATGCCTGCATGGGTGCGCGTGTTTGTTATGTGTACGTGTTAGTGTTGCACACCTGCATGCGTGCGTGTCTTGCGTGCGTGCATGTGTACGTGCTGGGTGAGGCTACATGTCAGTCGACTGACTTTTTCATCTCTGGTCATTAGATTTTCCAGCTGTTGGATACGAAATCAAGGGCCTGCAGTTTATCATCAAACTCCAGCCCCCTGAGCCACCAGCCAGCACCGGCGGAACTGCCGGCCCCCGTCACCCTGCCTGCCCCGAAACCACTCCCCAATGCTAGTCCGCCACCGCACCAGCCATCCCTCTAGGCCCCCCGCGCCGAGCTCTTTCTTCGGCGATCCCCACCACACCGCTGAATCAACCGCCCCCCCACCGCCGGTGACTGCCCGATCTCACGACTTCGAGTACCCACCGACGACTAATTCATTACCATTTCTGTCCTTCATATACGCGCTAACGGGTGCACCCTATGGTAATGTGCGCTGCTAAATGTGGACAGTTTGACTGGTCAATTGATCATGTCATCAACAAATTACGGAGTTGTATGGTGAGCCAGTGACCGCATGATCACCCTAAAATGTATTTTATTAACACAGTACAGACTCAAACTACCATTTCTTTCTTTTCATATACGGGCTGATCGGTGGGCCCCACGGTTACGCGCCCCGATGGTGCAACACTAGTTGTGCCACGTGGAACGTTTGACTAGTCAATTGATTGTGTCATCAACAAAATACGGAGTTGTACGAGTGAGCCAGTGACCGTATAATCATGACATGTATTTTTAACACGGTATAGACGTAAGGGCTCATATATACGCGCAAGCACTCAACGCTATAAGCGCACACACGCACACCCTACCCCTATGAGCACCTTCGAGAGAGTGAGCCAGCATATGATCTTGAGATTTTACGAAGTCACCATAGGTGCCTCGTAGTCGAGTGGAACGTCTCCTCCCATTGAACGCACATCGCCCGAAAATACTGAAATTAACCAGGATAAATACGAGCACCGGGACTTTAAACCTGGTGGGCTCGAGAAACCACTGTCCTCCTAACCATCCAACCACATGTTGGTTAGCACGACATAATGTATGTGGTGACCGTGATGAGCTTATTCTGAAGTCCAGTGACCATATCATGCCTTCGCTTCAAATACAATGACCGTAAGTGTCGTCAACAAAATACGGAGCACGCATCAAATGCAAAGTCCGTCAGTGTCATTAAGAAAATACGGAGACATATCGTGAGCTAGATACCGTATGATCACCACGAGAATGTATACGGTGACCGTAATGAGCATACTCTGAACTCCAGTGACCGTATAGTGCTTTAGCTTGAAATACAATGACCATCATACGTGAATGTGTCATGGGCATGCATACTTTTAGAGGGCCGAGAGATAGTTTGTGCGTACATGAAAGTGGTGTAGAAACAGGGGATGTCCGGTGGAGACAAGGAGAGATATGCCCTTCATTTCTCTTCCTTGTGACTAATATTTTTGGAGAATATACAAACATTCACAATGCAAAACAAATATTTTTGGATGCACCATGGAATTAACTTTTGTGTATAAAATTGTACTATTGTATATGCTTATTTTCTTAGTGGCCGATTGCGTGTTTGGAGTGGTGGGCACATCATTTCTAGTTGTGGTGGGTCAACATGAGGACTCATGGGCCGGTTCCATCCTATGCCACATAGGTTGTTTTGAGACGCGTTATACGAAGACCCATGTGGAGGACTCGGTGTACAACATGAGGCTAGCTACCAGAGTCATGGAGGACTCTATCCCCACTAGTGATATATATGATTTGTTACCCTAGGCCCCCAGTATGTTAGCTTCCATATTTCTATGTACCTGGGGCTCAAAACCAATCTGGACTGCCCTTGCAAACGTCGAGCCAGCACTCTTCAACCCAAAAGGCATCCATAAAAAGCAATACATGCCACATGGGGTGATGAACGATGTCTTCTCTTCGTCTTCTCTCGTCATGAAGATTTGGTGGTACCCCGAGTAGGCGTCAACGAATGATAACAGATCACACCCAGCCGTGGAGTCAACAATCCGATCAATACGCGGCAACGGCAAATGGTCCTTGGGACAAGCCTTATTGATGTCTGTGTAGTCAAAACACAACCTCCACTTCCCAATCGCCTTGCACACCACCACCGGATTGGCCAACCTCTTTGGATGGAGTACTCCTCTCACCAAGCCTGCCGCTTCCAACTTCCTCATCTCCTCCATAATGAACTCCTGTCATTCCAAAGCTTGATTCCCGACCTTCTGCTTGATGGGTCGCTGCTACCTCTTGATCACTGTGTTGGTTTTCCCTTGAAGAGGAAAGGGTGATGCAGTAGAGCAGCGTAAGTATTTCCCTTAGTTTTTGAGAACCAAGGTATAAATCCAGTAGGAGACCACACGCGAGTCACCTCATACCTACCCACACAAATAAGAACCTTGCAACCAACGCGAAAAAGGGATTGTCAATCCCTTCACGGCCACTTGCAAGAGTGAGATCTGATAGAGATGATAATAATAAGATAAATATTTTTGGTATTTTTACGATATAGATTGAAAGTAAAAGATAGCAAAATAAAGTAGATTGGAAACTTGTATGATGGAGAATAGACCCAGGGGCCATAGGTTTCACTAGTGTCTTCTCTCAAGATAGCATAAGTATTACGGTGGGTGAACAAATTACTGTCGAGCAATTGATAGAAAAGCGAATAATTATGAGAATATCTAGGCATGATCATGTATATAGGTTTCACGTCCGTGACAAGTAGACCGACTACTGCCTGCATCTACTATTATTACTACACACATCGACCGCTATCCAGCATGCATCTAGAGTATTAAGTTCGTAAGAACAGAGTAACGCCTTAAGCAAGATGACATGATCTAGAGAGATAAACTCTTGCAATATGATATAAACCCCATCTTTTTATCCTCGATGGCAACAATACAATACGTGTCGTTTCCCTTTCTGTCACTGGGATCGAGCACCACAAGATTGAACCAAAAGCTAAGCACTTCTCCCAATGCAAGAAAGATCAATCTAGTAGGCCAAACCAAACTGATAATTCGAAGAGATTGCAAAGATAAACCAATCATACATAAAAGAAATCAGAGAGGATTCAAATATTTTTCATAGATAAACTTGATCATAAACCCACAATTCATTGGATCTCGACAAACACACCGCAAAAAGAAGAGTTACATCGAATAGATCTCCATGATAATGAAGGAGAACTTTGTATTGAGATCCAAAGAGAGAGAAGAAGCCATCTAGCTACTAGCTATGGACCCGAAGGTCTGAAGTAACTACTCACACATCATCGGAGGGGCCATGGAGTTGATGTAGAGGCCGTCCGTGATCAATGCCCCCTCCGGCGGAGCTCCGGAAAAGGCCCCAAGATGGGATCTCTTGGGTACAGAAGGTTGCGGCGGTGGAATTAGGTTTTCATGGTGCTCCTGGATGTTTGCGGGGTATATGAATATATATAGGAGGAAGAAGTAGGTCGCTAGAGCAATGAAGGGCCCACGAGGGTGGAGGGCGCGCCCATGGGGGTAGGCGCGCCCCCCTGCGTCGTGGCCTCGTCGTTGATTGCTTGACGTCCACTCCAAGTCCTCTGGATCACGTTTGTTCTAGAAATCACGCTCACGGAGGTTTCATTCCATTTGGACTCTGTTTGATATTCCTTTTCGGCAAAACTCTAAAATAGGCAAAAAATAACAATTTGGGCTGGGCCTCCGGTTAATAGGTTAGTCCAAAAATAATATAAAAGTGTAAAAATAAGCCCATTAACATCCAAAATAGATAATATACTAGCATGGAACAATCAAAAATTATAGATACGTTGGAGATGTCGGATGGTGCTCAATCACCTCCCTGGGAACGCCGGGGATATCGGATGCTTGCCATGCAAACACGTCGACACTCGCCCGTGCCATCCTTCTCGACGGACACCCTCCTTGTCTCTGGTGGCGCAGCCCTGGATTTCTTGCTCTGGCCGGTGGAGCTCTCTGGCACGTCCTCGACGGGAGCACAACACTCCGAAGAGGTGCGCTTGCCGGAGTGGGTGCGAGAGGTCTTGCTGATCTTCTTCCCTGCCGAGGCTCCAGCGGTAGGAGCGAGTGCCTTGGCGGCGGGCGCTACAACTGCTTCCTTGTAGAGTTGGTCAGCGCAGGTCAGTGCATCCTTCTTGTCAGAGGGGACGGTGATGATGGTCATCGGCCCCGGCATCCTCAACGTGTTGTAGGCGTAATGCGACGTCGCCATGAACTTGGCTAGTGCCGGGAGGCCGAGAACCCGTTGTAGGGCAAGGGGATCTCGGCTACATCAAAAACAATCCTCTCCGTCCTATAGTTTAACTCGCCTCCAAACTTCACGGGCAGCGTGACCTTACCCTTTGGCTGACTCCTCCCCATGTTGACCCATTGAAATGTGCCTGTCTCTTTGAGGTCTCCATCAGGAATCTGCAGCATTTTGATCACGACGGGCGAGATCAAGTTCAGACCGGCCCCGCCGTCAACTAGCATCTTCGTCACCATGAGGCGTATTGTTGGGGAGACCAACAACGGCAAACACCCGACCACAGTTGTGCGATCAGGGTGGTTCTCAGCATCAAAAATGATAGGTGTGCTGGACCATTTCAGTGGCCTCTAAGAATCGAGTGATGGTTGCATTGCTGTGATCACAAGCGCCCACTGCTTGAGCTGGCGGTGAGAAGTGTGCAGCGAGGCGCCACCATCAATGCACATGGCCTCCGTATCCTTCTGGAACTCATTCTCGCCGGACTCGTCATCTTCGTCATGATCATCATCTCCTTGCTTCTTATCACGGCCCCGAGCGGGCCTCTCTTGCTGATTATCCTTTCCGTGGCGGCCTTGTTGGCCGCCACGCTTCTTGCCAGACCCCTCGGCACCATCCTGGCCCTTCCCCTTGTCCCGCCTCTCATACTCAGCTTTTTGCTTCTCAGCAAGCAGCTCGACTTGCCGGCAGTTCTGGAGGTCGTGGCCCTTGGTGCGGTGGATCTTGCAATATTTCTTGTCGGAGCCTCCTTGCTTGTCGGAAGTGGCCAAGGCCCGACAAGTGGCGCACCCGGCAATTTCTTTGTTGGGGTCGTCTTCCCTGGCCTTCTTGGCAGTGCCGGTCTCCTCGGATCCCTCAACGGCAAGCACGGTCTTGACCTTGCGCTTCCTCTTGCGGCGCTGGCCCTTTTTCGTCGGGATGGCTGTGTCTTCGTCAGTGGAGACGGTTTCAGCGCCGGCGTCCTCGCCGGGGTACTTCCTCCCCTCTTCAACCCGAGTGCACCTATCAGCCAGAACATAAAGTTTGGCCACATCTTTGACCTTGTTCATCGCTAGCTCTTCACGCATCTTGCTGTTGAGCACATTCTGATGGAATGCGCTGATCACGACGGCGGGATGTACATCTGGGATGTTGTATTGCACCCGAATGAACCTCTCTATGTACTTGTGCGGGGTTTCACCTTCCTTCTGGGGGATGATATGCAAATCGCTCGCCTGGCCATGAGCTTGGTGGCCTCTGGTAAAGGCGCCGACGAACCCATGGCTCAACTCCGACCAAGAAGAAATGGAATCTGCCGGCAAAGTGCATCAGCCATGACATGACATTGGGTTTGAGTGCCAGCAAGAAGTAATTGGCAAGCACCTTGTCGTCGCGGGCTCCAGCATCTTGCATCGCGACGGTGTAGATGCTGAGGAACTCTGACGGGTGGGTCTTGCCATTGTACTTCTCACCAATGTTTGGCTTGAACGTGCGGTGGGAGGGCCACCGGAACTGCCGCAGCTCGTGGGTAAAGGTCGGGCAACCTACCTCATAGGGTGGTTGCCAGAGCCCCCCGGTGATGGGTGGTCCATAGTGGGCCCCGCCCGCCTATCTGACTAGTGGTGTGCATCGCGCTGGCGCTCGATGGTGGTTCGAGCATCTTCATGAGCTCACTCCCGAAGAACTTGGCACTGATCGCGGTGGGTCCATGGGTCGGACGACGCTATGGAAATGTTATCACAAGCGTCGTCATGACGGATTGACACCCACGGTGGCTGGGGTGGAGGAGAAGAGTGCACCGAGGCTGCAGCGCACCCGATCCTTCCACCACTGGCATGCGGTGGCTCAACGGAGCGCTGACCAGAGGGCCCCGCCGTACAAGGCTCATCTTTGTTAGAAACGACGACAAGGCTTCGTATGGTGGCTCTCCACTCATCGAGTTTTTCCGCAGTAGGAGGAAAGTTGAGGAGCAACTACGCACGTGCCAAGGCTTCTGCTGGCGTGGGTGGTGGCGAAAGCTGCATGGACCATGAAGTGCTCCAACTTCTAACCACGTTAGAAGGAGCTCTATCACGGCCTGGCGGCTATACGCCATTTTCGCCAGCGCCTCGGCGCGCGTGCTAGGCTTCTATGTCCCGCGAATGATGCACGGGACTCTTCCCACGACCGTGCCCAGGGTCACCAGCGTGGTGACACTGCTCGTCGCGCACTACCTAGGAAGAGCGCGTCGGGGGAGCCGGTGTAGGCACCTCGGAAGTCGCCGCGCCGCCTGTGGGTGGCACGATGCCGCCCCTAGAGGGCCCCGCGCCGCCTGCGGGGGGCCTCGCTCCGTGTTTGGATTTGGTGGCAAGTGGCCTGTCGTCTCGCGCACGAACGATGCCGCTCTCCTGGCTTTGATTGTCAGAGCGATGCGGGTGTTCGCGAGCCGCGCCTCGGCTTCCGTCCGTGGCCGCCCCACCACTCGCCCGTACTGGTACGAGCCGTTGGGCCCCCGACGAACCGATCGCTGTGATCGTCTTCTTCTTGGGAGCCATGGTGATGTACAACTGCTAAACTAACTGCTAGAACGGATTCTCACAACTGCACACCCCCTACCTGGCGTGCCAGAGATGTCGGTGGGAAACGACAGCTATGGGGTCACTCGGATCCCTTCTACGGTGGGAGGGTGCGGGGTTGTGCAAAGAGCGGGTCTGGCGGTCAGCACAAAAATCATTTACCCAGGTTTGGGCCGCGGAGACGGGTAAAACCCTAGTCCTGCTTTGATGTCTATTTGGGTGTTCTTGTGTTCTTGAACTAGCTGCGGTGGCTCCCTCGTCCAAAAGATCTGAATCCCCCTCCAGTATGCCTCGGGCCTCCTTTTATAGACAAAAAGGGGTCGCCACAGTGGCACACAGGAGGTGGAAAGGTGTATAGGGGCTGAGTCTATCTCCTGGCATCGTCGGACAAACACATTTAATGCACTATCGCACGTCCAAGTTGACGAGGCGTTGTAGCGCCACGTTGGCTGGCTGCTGGGCTGGCGTGGTGTTGGAGCCTTCACGAAGATCTGCATGCCACCACGCAGGTGCTTGCTAAATTGGTGTAGAGGCCACGCCCTACCACGCAGATGCTTGCCCAGCGAGCTGGCAGCTCTATGGGAGCGGCGATGGAGTCTTGGCAGACGCGGGCCTAGCTGCGGCCCCGCAGGCGTTCTCTGCAAGGGTCTTGCCGAGGGCCCGACAAGGGTCTCGCTGCAGCACCGCGGTCGTCCTCGGCAAGGATCTTGCCAGGGGTCTCCTGGATTTCCTTGGCAAGGATGTCGCCAAGGATCATCGTCTTCCCATATGATCTTATGTATATATGATCTCAAGAAAGATCTACATGCCACCACGGAGGTGCCTCCCGAGCCTTGGTTCCAATATGGTTGATGGTGTTGGAACCCCTTGGGCTCAAGGGTGGCGTGCTCTGCTGGCGTCAGGCAAGTTGCCCCGACAAGGATCTTGCCGAGGCAGTGGAAGCCACCCCGGTAAGGGTCTTGCCGGGAGAGTCGACCTCGCCCTCTTGCTCTCTTTGCACCTCTGGTCTTGGCGTTGCTTTGGTCGTCTTGTGCTCCGGCTTCCCTCCTCTGCCCTGCTTAGTGTGGTTGTGGGCACGGCTCTGACTGCCCGTGCACAAGTAAAGGGGTGCAAAAGGAGAGCCCCTACTTTTGTACACCGACAGATGGTGATGATGATGGTAATGATTTGCCCCTCCCGAAGTGATGTTTCCCCGGCAAAATAGCTTCCCCGGAGCCCTGGATTGGTTCCGCCTCGAGACGGCAGCGCTTCGTCCTGAAAGCTTCCTCCTGATTTTTTTCAGGGCAAAAGACTTCATATAGCAAAAGATGGGCACCGGAGACTTGCTAGGGGGCCCATGAGACAGGGGGCGCGCCAAGGGGGGTAGGGCGCGCCCCCACCCTCGTAGATGGTGGGTGGCCACCCTCTGGTGCTTTCTTCGTCTAGTAATTTTTACATATTCCAAAACTGACTTCCATGGAGTTTCAAGACTTTTGGAGTTGTGCGGAATAGGTCTCTAATATTTGCTCCTTTTCTAGCACAGAATTCCAGCTGCCGGCATTCTCCCTCTTCGTGCAAACCTTATAAAATAAGAGAGAAAAGGCGTAAGTATTGTGACATAATGTGTAATAACAGCCCATAATGAAATAAATATCGATATAAAGGCATGATGCAAAACAGACATATCAACTCCCCCAAGCTTAGACCTCGCTTGTCCTCAAGCGGATGCCGATGTCGAAAAATATGTCCACATGTTTAGAGATAGAGGTGTTGATAATATAAAATACGGACACGAGGGCATCATGATCATTCTTATAACAGCAACATATATATATTTTCATATGATTTCTTATGCAAAAATAACAATTTATTCACAATGTCAAGTATGAATCGGAAACATTATTGAAAACTAACAAACTATAATCTCAGTCATTGAAGCAATTGCAATTTATCATAACATCCGAAAGAGTCAATATAAGAGCTTTTCAGCAAGTCCACATACTCAACTATCATTTAGTCTTTCACAATTGCTAACACTCATGCAATACTTATGGGTATTAAGTTTTAATGGGACAGGGAGAAAGATAGGGGCTTATAGTGTTGCCTCCCAACCTTTTACCTCAAGGGTAATGTCAAGAGTAATAGTTCATGATAGCTTACATCCAATTGGCTCTATATATCAGGATCTTTCCAACACACAGTGCTTGCCAAAGGATAAAATGTAAAAAGGAAAGGTTAAAATCACAATGACTCTTGTATAAAGTATAAGACACAAATAAAAGAGAGGCCCTTCGCAGAGGGAAAGTAGAGGTTGTCATGTGTTGGGGATCGTAGCAGAAATTTAAAATTTTCTACGCATTACCAAGATAAATCTATGGAGTAATCTAGCAACGAGGGGAAGGAGAGTGCATCTACATACCCTTGTAGATCGCTAAGCGGAAGCGTTCAAGTGAACGGGATTGATGGAGTCGTACTCGTCGTGATCCAAATCACCGATGATCCTAGTGCCGAACGGACGGCACCTCTGCGTTCAACACACGTACAGCCTGGTGACGTCTCCTACGCCTTGATCCAGCAAGGGGAGAAGGAGAGGTTGGGGAAGACTCCATCCAGCAGCAGCACGACGGCATGGTGGTGAAGGAGGAGCGTGGTAATCCTGCAGGGCTTCGCCAAGCACCCCGGGAGAAGAGGAGGACTTGGGAGAGGGGGAGGGCTGTGCCAGAACTTAGGTGCGGCTGCCCTCCCACCCCCCACATATATATAGGGGCAAGGGAGAGGGGGGTCGGCCCCCTCAGATCCAATCTTAGGAGGGGGCGGTGGCCAGGGGGGTTTCCTTGCCCCCCCAAGGCAAGGGGGCGCCCCCCTTTTAGGGTTCCCCCAAACACTAGGCGCATGGGCCCTAGGGGGGCAGGCGCCCGGCCCACTAAGGGGCTGGTCCCTCTCCACACACAGCCCATAGGGCCCTCCGGGGCATGTGGACCCTCCCGGTGGACCCCCGAAACCCCTCTAGTGGTCCCGGTACAATACCGGTAAACCCCCGAATTATTCCGGTAACTGTATGATGACTTCCCATATATAAATCTTTACCTTCGGACCATTCCGGAACTTCTCGTGACATCCGGGATCTCATTCGGGACTCCGGACAACATTCGGAAACCACGTATATCTATTCCCTATAACCCTAGCGTCATCGAACCTTAAGTGTGTAGACCCTACGGGCTCGGGAGTCATGCCGACATGGCCGAGACAACTCTCCAGTCAATAACCAACAGCGGGATCTGGATACCCACATTGGCTCCCACATGATCCACGATGATCTCATAGGATGAACCACGATGTCAAGGATTCAATCAATCCCGTATACAATTCCCTTTGTCTAGCGGTATGATACTTGCCCGAGATTCGATCGTCGGTATCCCGATACCTTGTTCAATCTCGTTACCGGCAAGTCTCTTTACTCGTTCCGTAACACATCATCCCGTGATCAACTCCTTTGTCACATTGTGCACATTATGATGATGTCCTATCGAGTGGGCCCAGAGATACCTCTCCGTTACACGGAGTGACAAATCCCAGTCTCGATTCATGCCAACCCAACAGACACTTTCGGAGATACCTGTAGTGTACCTTTATAGCCACCTAGTTACGTTGTGACGTTTGGCAAACCCAAAGCACTCCTACAGTATCCGGGAGTTGCACAATCTCATGGTCTAAGGAAATGATACTTAGTAAAGCTTTAGCAAACGAACTACACGATCTTGTGCTAGGCTTTGGATTGGGTCTTGTCCATCACATCATTCTCCTAATGATGTGATACCATTATCAACGACATGGGACAGGAAACTGTAACCATGGTCAGGAAACTGTAACCATCTATTGATCAATGAGCTAGTCAACTAGAGGCCTACTTGGGACATGGTGTTGTCTATGTATCCACACATGTATCTGAGTTTCCTATCAATACAATTCTAGCATGGATAATAAACGGTTATCATGAACAAGGAAATACAATAATAACCAATTTATTATTGCCTCTAGGGCATATTTCCAATAGTCTCCCACTTGCACTAGAGTCAATAATCTAGTTCACATTGCCATGTGATTAACACTCACAGGTCACATCGCCATGTGACCAACATCCAAGAGTCTACTAGACTCAATGATCTAGTTCACATCACTATGTGATAAACGCTCAAAGAGTTATGGGTTTGATCATGTTATGCTTGTGAGAGAGGTTGTAGTCAACGGGTCTTGCCATATTTAGATCCCTATGTATTTCGCAAAACTTTATGTCATATCGTAGATGCTGCTACCATGTTCCACTTGGAGCTATTCCAAATTGTTGCTCCATTATACGTATCAGGTATCTCTACTCAAAGCTATCCGGATAGGTGTTAAGCTTACATCGACGTAACTCTTTATGTCGAACTCTTTATCACCTCCATAACCGAGAAACATTTCCTTATTCTTCTAAGGATAATTTTGACCGCTGTCTGGTGATCCAGTCCTAGATCACCTTTGCACCCTCTTGCCGGACATGTGGCAAGGCACACATCAGGTGCGGTACTCAGCATGGCATACCATATAGAGCCTATGACAAGAGCATAGGGGACGACCTTCGTCCTTCCTCTTTCTTGTGCCGTGGTCAAGCTTTGAGTCTTACTCAACTTCACACCTTACAACTCAGGTAAGAACCCCTTTTTTTGACTGATCTATTTTGAACTCCTTCAAAAATATGTCAAGGTGTGCGTTCTTTGAAAGTATCATCAGGCGTTTTGATCTATCTCTATAGATCTTGATGCCCAATTTGTAAGCAGCTTTATCCAGGTCTGCCTTTGAAAAACAGTCTTCAAACAACCATTTATGCTTTCCAGAAATTCTACATTATTTCGAATCAGCAATATGTCATCCACATATACTTATCAGAAATGTTGTAGTGCTCCCACTCACTTTCTTGTAAATACAAGTTTCTAGCAAACATTGTATAAACCTAAAAGCTTTGATCACTCCATCAAAACATATATTCCGATTCCGAGATGCTTGTTCTAGTCCATGGAAAGATTGCTGGAGCCAGCATACCTTTTAGAATCCTTAGGATCGACAAAACCTTTTATAGTATCACATACAACTTTTCTTACGAAAACTGGTAAGAAAACTTGTTTTGACATCCATCTGTAAGATTTCATAATCGAAAAATATAGCTAATGCTAACATGATTCCGACGGACTTAAGCATCGCTACGGGTGAGAAATTCTCATCGTAGTCAACTCCTTGAACTTGTGAAAAGTTTCTTTCCCACAAGTCGAGCTTCATAGAAGGTAACATTACCGCCCACGTCCGTCTTCTTCTTAAAGACCCATTTATCTCAATGGCTTGCCGATCATCGGGCAAGTCCACCAAGGTCCATACTTTGTTCTGATATATGGATCCTATCTCGGATTTCATGGATTCTAACCATTTGTCGGAATACGGGCCCACCATCGCTTCTCCATAGATCGTAGGTTTATTGTTGTCTAACAACATGATATCTAAGACAGGATTACCGTACAACTTAGGAGTAGTACATATCCTTGTCGACCTACGAGGTTCGATAGAAACTTGATCCTAAGCTTCATGATCACTATCATTAACTTCCTATTCAACATACGTAGGCGCCACAGAAAACATCTTTCTGTGTTGCGTCACTCTCTGGTTGAAGTAAAGGTTCGACAACCTCATCAAGTTCTATCTTCCTCCCACTCAATTCTTTCGAGAGAAACTCCTTCTCGAGAAAGGACCCGTTCTTAGCGACAAACAATTTGCCCTCGGATCTGAGATAGAAGGTATACCCAACTTTCACCTTTGGGTATCCTATGAAGATGTGTTTGCCCGCTTTGGGTTCGAGCTTCTCCGGCTGCAGCTTTAAGCATCGCAGCCCCAAACATTAAGAAATGACAACTTTGGTTTCTTGCCAAACCAATGTTCATACGAAGTCGTCTCAACGGACTTAGATGGTGTCCTATCTAAAGTGAATGCAGCTGTATCTAACGCATAACCTCAAAATGAAAACGGTAGATCGGTAAGAGACATCATAGATCGCACCATATCTCATAGGGTTCGATTACGACGTCCGGACACACCATTACCTTGTGGTGTTCCAGGTGGCTTCAACTGTGAAACAATTCCACAATGTGTTAAGTGTTTGCCAAACTCATAACTCATAAATTCTCATTGATCAGATCATAGGAATTTGATCTTCTTGTTATGATGATTCTTAACTTCACTCTGAAATTGCTTGAACTTTTCAAACGTTTCAGACTTGTGCTTCATTAAGTAAATATACCTTTATCTACTCATATCGTCAGTGAAGATGAGAAAATAGCGATATCCACCGCACGCTTCAATTCTCATTGGATCACACGCATCAGCATGTATGAATTTCCAACAAGTCACTTGCCTGTTTCATTGTACCTGAAAACGGGGTCTTAGTCATCCTGCCTATGAGGCATGGCTCGCATGTGTCAAGCGATTCAAAATCAAGTGACTCCAAACATCCATCAACATGGAGTTTCTTCATGCATCTTACGCCAATATGACCTAAGCGGCAGTGCCTACAAGAAAGTGGTACTATCATTATTAACTCTACATCTTTTGGCATGAACATGTGTATTACCACGACCGAGATTCAATGAACCATTAACATAGGGTGCATGACCATGAAAGGTATTATTCATGTAAACAGAATAACCAGTATTCTCTAACTTAAATGAATAACCGTATTGCAATGGACATGATCTAATCATATTCATGCTCAACGTAGACACCTGATAACATTTATCTAGGTTCAACACTAATCCCGAAGGTAGACGGAGCGTGCGATGGTGATCTCATCAACTTTGGAAACACCTCCAACACACATTGTCACCTCGCCCTTAGCCAGTCTCCGTTTAGTCCATAGCTTTTGCTTCAAGTCACCAATAATAGCAACTGAACCGGTATCCAATACCCAGGTGCTACCAGGAGTACTAGTGAGGTACACATTAATAACACGTATATACTTTGTTGAAGTTGCCAGCCTTCTTATCTACCATGCATTTGGGGTAATTCCGCTACCAGTGACTGTTCCCCTTACAATAGAAGCACTCAGTCTCGGGTTTGGGTTCAACCTTGGGTTCCTTCACTTGAGCGGCAACTGGTTTGCCATCCATGAAGTTTCCCTTCTAGCCCTTGCCCTTCTTGAAACCAGTGGTCTTGTTAAACCATCAACACTTGATGCCCCTTCTTGATTTCTACCTTTTGCGGTCTTAAGCACCGCGAACAGCTCCGGGATCAACTCCATCCCTTGCATGTCATAGTTCATCACGAAGATCTAGTAGCTTAGTGATAGTGGCTAGAGAACTCTATCAATCACTATCTTATCTGGAAGTTTAACTCCCACTTGA
Source organism: Triticum urartu (assembly GCF_003073215.2). NCBI lineage: Eukaryota > Viridiplantae > Streptophyta > Magnoliopsida > Poales > Poaceae > Triticum > Triticum urartu. The sequence goes on along the minus strand of NC_053025.1, from coordinate 530,765,604 downwards.
TTTAAGTGATTGTAGCATCCAGACATTCTAAGCACATGCTCACTAGTTGAGCTATTCTCCTCCATCTTGTTGGCTAAAGAACTTGTCAGAGGTCTCACACCTCTCAACACGGGCATGAGGCTGAAATCCCAATTTCAGCTCTTGGAACATCTCATATGTTCTATGGCGTTTAAAATGTCATTGGAATCCCGATTCTAAGCCGTAAAGTATGGTGCACTAAACTATCAAGTAGTCATCAGGACGTGTTTGTCAGGTGTTCAGAACATCCACAGACGACGTTGTAGGGGTTTGCACATCGAGCGGTGCATCAAAGATGTAAGCCTTCTGTGTAGCAGTGAGGACACTCCTCGTACTACGGACCTAGTCCGCATCATTGCTTACAATATCTTTCAACTTAATCTTTCTCTAGGAACGTATTGAAACAAGGAGCTACAACGTGAGCTATTTATCTACAACATATTTGCAAAGACAATTTAGACTATGTTCATGATAATTGAGTTCATCTAATCAAATTATTTAATGAACTCCCACTCAGATAGACATCCCTCTAGTCATCTAAGTGAAACATGATCCGAGTCAACTAGGCCGTGTCCGATCATCATGTGAGACGGACTAGTCAACATCGGTGAACATCTTCATGTTGATCGTATCTTCTATACGACTCATGATCGACCTTTCGGTCTTCCGTGTTCCGAGGCCATGTATCTACATGCTAGGCTCGTCAAGTCAACCTAAGTGTATTGCATGTGTAAATCTGGCTTACACCCGTTGTATTCGAACGTTAGAATCTATCACACCCGATCATCACGTGGTGCTTCGAAATGACGAACCTTCGCAACGGTGCACAGTTAGGGGGAACACTATTTCTTGAAATTTTAGTGAGGGATCATCTTATTTAAGCTACCGTCGTTCTAAGCAAATAAGATGTAAAACATTATAAACATCACATGCAATCAAATAGTGACATGATATGGCCAATATCATTTTGCTCCTTTTGATCTCCATCTTCGGGGCTCCATGATCATCGTTGTCACCGGCATGACACCATGATCTCCATCATCATGATCTCCATCATCGTGTCTTCTTGAAGTTGTCTCGTCATCTATTACTTCTACCACTATGGCCAACGCTTTAGCAATAAAGTAAAGTAATTACATGACGTTTAAGTTGACACGCAGGTCATAAATAAATTAAGACAACTCCTATGGCTCCTGCCGGTTGTCATACTCATCGACATGCAAGTCGTGATTCCTATTACAAGAACATGATCAATCTCATACATCACATATATTATTCATCACATCCTTTTGGCCATATCACATCACAAAGCATATGCTGCAAAAACAAGTTAGACGTCCTCTAATTGTTGTTGCAAGTTTTTACGTGGCTAATATAGGTTTCTAGCAAGAACGTTTCTTACCTACGCAAAAACCACAACGTGATATGCCAATTTCTATTTACCCTTCATAAGGACCCTTTTCATCGAATCCAATCCAACTAAAGTAGGAGAGACAGACACCCGCTAGCCACCTTATGCAACTAGTGCATGTCAGTCGGTGGAACCAGTCTCACGTAAGAGTACGTGTAAGGTCGGTCCAGGACGCTTCATCCCACGATGCCGCCAAATCAAGATAAGACTAGTAACGGCAAGTAAATTGACAATATCGACACCCACAACTGCTTTGTGTTCTACTCGTGCATAGAAACTACGCATAGACCAAGCTCATGATGCCACTGTTGGGGATCGTAGCAGAAATAAAAAATTTCTACGCATCACCAAGATCAATCTATGGGGTAATCTAGCAATGAGGGGAAGGAGAGTGCATCTACATACCCTTGTAGATCGCCAAGCGGAAGCGTTCAAGTGAACGGGGTTGATGGAGTCGTACTCGTCGTGATCCAAATCACCGATGATCCTAGTGTCTAACGGACGGCACCTCCGCGTCCAACACACGTACAACCCGGTGACGTCTCCTACGCCTTGATCCAGCAAGGGGAGAAGGAGAGGTTGGGGAAGACTCCATCCAGCAGCAGCATGACGGCATGGTGGTGCAGGAGGAGCGTGGTAATCCTGCAGGGCTTCGCCAAGCACCGCGCGAGAAGAGGAGGACTTGGGAGAGGGGGAGGGCTGCGCCAGAACTTGGGTGCGGCTGCCCTCCCACCCCCCACATATATATAGGGGCAAGGGAGAGGGGGGCCGGCCCCCTCAGATCCAATCTGAGGAGGGGGGCGGCGGCCAAGGGGGTTTCCTTGCCCCCCAAGGCAAGTGGGGTGCCCACCTTTTAGGGTTCCCCCAAACCCTAGGTGCATGGGCCCTAGGGGCGGAGGCAGCCAGCCCACTAAGGGGCTGGTCCCTCTCCACACACAGCCCATAGGGCCCTCCGGGGCAGGTGGACCCTGCCGGTGGACCACCGGAACCCCTCTAGTGGTCCCGGTACAATACCGATAAACCCCTGAATTATTCCGGTGACCGTATAATGACTTCCCATATATAAATCTTTACCTCCGGACCATTCCGGAACTCCTCGTGACGTCCAGGATCTCATCCGGGACTCCCATCATTTGGTAACCACGTATATCTATTCCCCATAACCCTAGCGTCATCGAACCTTAAGTGTGTAGACCCTACGGGCTCGGGAGTCATGCAGACATGGCCGAGACAACTCTCCGGTCAATAACCAACAGCAGGATCTGGATACCCATGTTGGCTCCAACATGCTCCACGATGATCTCATCGGATGAACCATGATGTCAAGGATTCAATCAATCCCGTATACAATTCCCTTTGTCTAGCGGTACGATACTTGCCCGAGATTCGATCGTCGGTATCCCGATACCTTGTTCAATCTCGTTACCGGCAAGTCTCTTTACTCGTTCCATAACACATCATCCCGTGATCAACTCCTTGGTCACATTGTGCACATTATGATGATGTCCTACCGAGTGGGCCCAGAGATACCTCTCCGTTACACAGAGTGACAAATCCCAATTTCGATTCGTGCCAACCCAATAGACACTTTCGGAGATACCTGTAGTGTACCTTTATAGCCACCCAGTTACGTTGTGACTTTTGGCAAACCCAAAGCACTCCTACGGTATCCGGGAGTTGCACAATCTCATGGTCTAAGGAAATGATACTTGACATTAGAAAAGCTTTAGCAAACGAACTACACGATCTTGTGCTAGGCTTATGATTGGGTCTTGTCCATCACATCATTCTCCTAATGATGTGATCCCGTTATCAACGACATCCAATGTCCATGGTCAGGAAACTGTAAGCATCTATTGATCAACGAGCTAGTCAACTTGAGGCCTAATAGGGACATGGTGTTGTCTATGTATCCAAACATGTATCTGAGTTTGCTATCAATACAATTCTAGCATGGATAATAAACGATTATCATGAACAAGGAAATATAATAATAACCAATTTATTATTGCCTCTAGGGAATATTTCCAACATCATGTGTTTTTATGGTTGGATGCACGAAATCTTAATGCAAATGAACGTCACTTTATATTGCCACTTGTGATATGGACCTTTATTATGCGTTCCGTCGCTTTTATTTCTTCCACATCACAAGATCGTATAAAGCTTATTTTCTCCACACTAATAGATCATACATATTTAGAGAGCAATTTTTATTGCTTGCAACAATGACAACTTACTTGAAGGATCTTACTCAATCCATAGGCAGATATGATGGACTCTCATGGCAAAACTGGATTTAAGGATATTTGGAAGCACAAGTAGTATCTCTACTTGGTGCAAATAATGTGGCTAGCATGAGGGGGAAAGGCAAGCTCAACATGTTGGATGATCGATGACAATATAATTTATTTCGGATGTAAGAAAACATAACCCATTACGTTGTCTTCCTTGTCCAACATCAACTTTTTAGCATGTCAAATTTTAATGACTGCTCACAGTCATAAAAGATGTCCAAGATAGTATATTTATATGTGAAAACCTCTCTTTCTTTATTACTTCCTATTAATTGCAATGATGATTAAAACTATGTCTATCAACTCTCAACTACTTTTATTCATCATACTCTTTATGTGTGAAATCATTACTCTCCATAAGATCAATATGATCTTTTTACTTCTTTTTATTTATTTATTTTCTCTTTTTTCTCAAGATCATAGCAAGATAACCAAGCCCTTGACTCAAAACTAATGTTTATTATATATAGCTCACGGACTCGATTACATAGAAGGATTATAAAGCAAAACTCAAAACTAAATCACACCAAAACTTTATTCTACTAGATCAAGATATTACCAGAAGGATCAAACTAAGAAAAAGGTAAAGATAGAAGTGTGATGGTGATACGATACCGGGGCACTCCCCCAAGCTTGGCAGCTGCCAAGGCGAGTCCCATATCCGATACTTAATTCTCCTTTGGTGGTATTGATGATGGAGTTGTTGATGATGTAGGCTTGTCGTCCATCTTCCAAGGCACAGGCTCACCATCATAGAAGGATGATCGAGTCTCCGGGATCCTCAAATCAGCAGCCAAACTCAATCCTCTTGAATCTATATTCATGCTCACAGTTTTGGTTTTGCAGGTCATAGATCTAGGCTTGGAGGTCCTAGATTTTCTCGTGAAGCTTGATGATGGTCTCCCCAATGTTCTTGGCATCCAGCTTGTGATTGCTGGTGATCTTCGTGATCATCATATGGTTGGCGTTCAGTCCATGTTCCACCATCCCCCGGCACTTGAAAACTTTTTGCTCCATTGCTTCGAGTCTTGTTGTCGGAGTAAATAGCCATGGGTAGCCTAGCCGGCTTCCCCTGGCCCTTCTGAAAAAATTACGAGCCCATCCGGCTCTCAAGAATCCAAGACATGGGGCCGCCTTCCCCTTGCTGGCTGTCACCCAGGTCGGCTTTCGGAAGGCGGCCTGACTTTAGCCCTCATGAAGAAAGCCATGGGAGGGCCGACTTCGAGAAGCCGGCCGCGAGGAGGCCGACTCCAAGAAGCCGGCTCCCATAAAGCGGTCGAGACCGTACCCTCAAAGTTTGCATCCACCTAGCGGCGATGTGACGGGGCGTGGCTACAGTGAAGCCTGCCACCCCTGAATCCCGGAGCATGCTTGGCACAGTGCGCCGTACGGGTGGCCATGACCCGTCCGGCGCGGCACTGTTGCCACACCGACCCTGATGTCATCCACTACGGGTTACCAGTACGGCCCATGGGCGGTGGGCCCCTTCAGGCAGAGAGACACCTGAAGGCGGCCTAGCCTCCCCCAGTCGGCCCGAGACAGGGCCGGCTCCCTGCAGCAAGCTCGCTTCCCCCCTCGAAGGAGACGCCCCATTAAGGAGACAAGACGCGGTAAGGCTACAGCGATCGCCCGCCGAACAGCGGCACTGTAGCCATGCTTACCTCGACGAAGCCCTCGTCATCAGGTTGAGGCAACAATAACCAGCCACCGACAAGACCCTTGGCAGTGGGGCCTGCCTGTTGCCATGGAGTTGGCAGCCGGCGGGACCCACCAGCCGGCGGGCCCCAGCAGTCGGCGCAGAAGCCGGCGAGCATAGTAACAGACGGCTGGGCCCCGCGCCCAGTCGGATTACCATTGTACCCCCGGGGGGTAGGCCTATATAAACCCCCCGGGGCACCCATGCAAAGGGTTGATCCCAGCTAGTTTTAGACACCACACAAGGAGAAGAAGCAAGCTAGCCGTGCCCTTCTTCCTCCTCCCACCGAACAGCTCAAGGAGCATTGTGTAGCTACTTGTCCATCTAGTGATCATGCGGAGACCCCGCAGAGCAGCAGTAGGGGTGTTATCTCCACGGAGAGCCCCGAAGCTGGGTAAGATTCGCCGGCATGCATGTATTCGCCTCATCCTGTTTCCAGGCACCGGCGACGTCTTACTGGTTCCCACAATGATAAGCCACCCGTTGGCATATGTCGCACCTACCACCCGACATTTGGCGCCCTCCGTGGGGTCAGGTGCACCGTCGTCCGGAAACCTGTTCTGGACGGGAACCCTCTTCCTCCCCAGCGAGCGTAGCCAGCCCGGCACGCCCGATGGCGCTTGCCACGACGCGCTGCAAGGCGTCACCAGCATCTGCGCGGCGAGCAGCCTCGCCAATCTCCTTGACGAAACCCTCATCTTCGACGAGCTCGCCTCCGATGCGGGCACCGACCACCTCGCCAACCTCCTCGGCCAGATCCATGTCTCCAGCGATCCCGCTGTGGATCTGGAGTCGGTTGGCTCCACCGATCCGATGCCTGTCAACTCTGACACGGCCTTGTTCAACACCTTCCCCACGAACGTCACGATCTACAACGACCCGCTTCCCCGAGCCGATGGCTGCGACACTGTCACCACCGAGGTAATGGTCGTCGGCCATGATGGCGCTGCTGACGAGAGCGCCCACGACGCCCCACACGTGGCGGTCCATGACTTGTCCATCCCCCTTCCGGCCGACGCCGACGCTAAAGCACTGGAGGCTCGCCGCCTCGCCCTCCTCGCGGAAGGCCGGAAATTGGTTTCCATGAGACGCCTCGCTGAGGCCCACCGACGCGAGGCCGACCGCGCCGCCTTTGGCACGCCGCCCCCAGGCGGGCCCAGCCGGGTCGGCGTTGTCAGACAGCGCGGCGCTGTCGTTGCCGACACGTTAGGAGTCGACCGCCCAGTCTACGCCACTCCACTCGAGAACCTACGCGCCACCCAGGCGGCCGTAGACGAGCTAGACGGACTGGAGGCCGAAGAACTCCCGCATATGACCTGACGCATCCAGCAGCTGATCGATGCAGCCGCGCAGCGGCACGAGGCCGACGCCCGTGCAGAAAGCCCTCCCCCGCGCCGAGATCACGGCGCGACGTCCCGGACACCGACTGCGGGCAGAGACCGCGCGCGGCGCGAGAAAGAGCCGGCTGCCAGCCGAAGCCAAACCCGGATCTCCATCGAACGAGACGCAGAAGGCCACCCTCGGGCCGTGGAGTGGCAGGTCAACCCGCCTCCGCCTCGGCCCCGTGGAGAGAGATATCCCACCCCTCCGCCGGTGGCGCATCCGACTCTCAGCGGCCGACTAGGTCGCCGTGAAGGAGTCGGCGAAAACGACGCCCGCCATCGGATCGACCGCCTGGCGCGATCCCTGGCGCTGGAAGAAGAAGACGATGTCGGTCCACCTTGCTTCGGCCCTCGCATCCGCGACGAGCCCTTCCCCAAAGGGTTCTCGCTCCCAAGAGACACGCCCAAGTACAATGGCTCCGTGAAGCCAGAAGATTGGCTGATCGACTACTCCACAGCGATTAGCATAGCCAACGGCAATCGGCGCATTGCCGTGAAGTACGTGCCCCTCATGCTGCAAGGCACGGCGCGGACCTGGCTCAACAGCCTCAAACCACGCAGCATCAACAGCTGGCTAGACTTCATAGAAGCCTTCGTCCGCAACTTCACCAGCACCTACAAGCGGGCTCCCAAGCCCAGACAGCTCTCCTTGTGCGTACAATGCCCCGCCGAGTCAACTCGCGACTACCTCATGCATTGGGCCGAGCTCCACAACTCTTGCGAGGGGGTGCACGAGGTGCAAGCCATAGAATACTTCACAGCCGGGTGCCGAGAAGGCACCCTCCTCAAGCACAAGCTTCTCTGCGACGAGCCGACTACCCTCGACGAGCTTCTGGACATAGCGGACAAGTACGCCACTGCCGACTCCTCAATGAAGACCGAGCTCTGGGTAGACGTGTCCGGAAAAGTACTCAACCCGGCGCCCAAGACGCCGGCTGGGGATTCAGGCCGACGCCCACACTCGAACGACCACAAGCGCAACGGCCCCGTGCCGCCTCCCGCCAGTCGGCAGGTGGCCACAGTTGAAGACATGTCGCCCGAAGGGCGGCCCGCCCCCAAGAAACCCAAGGGCGGCAGGCCGGCTTGGCAGCCCGCCTTCTCCTACGAGCAAAATCTCGACGCCCCGTGTAAGTTCCACAGCGGCGCGAAGCCGTCCAACCACACAACCCGGAAGTGCCATTGGCTCACCCGAATCTCCAAAGGCGAAGGGCTCGCGCCGCCTCCGCCTGCCGGCCCGCCGCCTCCGGTTCCGCCGGCGCCGGCCGCTCGGCCCGCATTCGGAGCCGTGCATGATGAGTTCCCCGACAAGCATGCCGCCTATATCGTCTTTACAAGCCAGCCCAAAGACCGGCGCAGCAAACGCCGAGAGAACCAGGAAGTTAGCATGGTTGCTGCCAACCCCGCCGAGCACATGCACTGGTCAGAAAAGCCTATCAGCTGGAGCCGGGCCGATCGCCCAGAGGTGATGCCATCTCCCGGCTCTTATGCGTTGGTTCTGGATGCCACCCTTGCAACAGACAGACGCGCCGCCCGCTTCTCCCGTGTGTTCATAGATGGCGGGAGCAGCATCAACATCTTCTACCGCGACACCCTGGAGAAGCTGAATGTCAAGACAAAGCAACTCATGCCTACTCGGACAGTGTTCCATGGCATCGTACCCAGCCTGTCCTGCGCCCCCATTGGCAAGATCAAGATTGATGTACTTTTTGGGTACAAGGAGCATTTCCGCCGGGAAACGATCTAGTTTGAAGTGGTGGACCTGGAGAGCCCTTACCATGCATTACTTGGCCGACCTGCCTTGGCCAAATTCATGGCAGTCCCCTACTATGCATACCTCAAGATGAAGATACCAAGCACCAAAGGCGTCATCACCGTAGCCGGCGATTACAAGAAGTCCTCTGAGTGCGCAGCAGCCAGCAGCCGGCTGGCCGAGTCCCTTGTGATCGCCGAAGAAAGGAAGATGTTGGACCGAGTTGTGGCCATAGCCGGCAAGCAGTCGGCTGTGTCCCCTGATCCCAAGGAGCATGATGCTCAAGGATCTTTCCAGCCGGCCAAGGAGACGAAGAAGATACCTCTTGACCCCGAGCACCCAGAGAGGTTTGCCGTCATCGGGGCAAACCTAAACAGCAAATAGGAAGGCAAGCTCGCCGATTTCCTCCGTGAGAATTGGGACATCTTTGCATGGTCCCCCAAGGACATGCCGGGCGTCCCGAAGGAATTCGCCGAGCACAAACTACACGTCCGAGAAGATGCAAAGCCAGTCAAACAACCCCTTCGCCGACTGTCGGAGGAGAAACGCAGGATTGTGGGAGAGGAGATAGCCGGCTTCATTATCGAAGTTTTCTTTCCAGAGTGGCTCGCCAACCCGGTCCTCGTGCTAAAGAAGAACAACAAGTGGCGCATGTGTATAGACTACACAAGCCTCAACAAGGCCTGCCCTAAAGATCCCTTTGCCCTGCCGAGGATTGACCAAGTGATAGACTCCACGGCCGGATGCGAGCTGTTGAGTTTCTTGGATGCTTACTCAGGATATCACCAGATAAAGCTAGATCCGGACGACCGCCTGAAGACCGCCTTCATCATGCCATTTGGAGCCTTCTGCTACCTGACTATGACATTCGACTTAAGAAATGCCGGTGCCACTTTTCAGCGTTGCATGCAGAAGTGCCTCCTCAAGCAACTCGGCAGAAACGCTCACGTCTACGTGGACGACATTGTGGTGAAGACGGAGAAGCGCGGCGCCTTGCTGGAAGACCTCAAAGAAACGTTTGAGAACCTACACGGTTCCAAATCAAGCTCAACCCCAAGAAATGCGTGTTCGGAGTGCCAGCCGGCCAGCTCCTAGGCTTCCTAGTCTCCGAACGCGGCATCGAATGCAACCCGGTGAAGATCAAGGCCATCGAGAGAATGGCGATCCCCACCAAGGTTCGAGACATCCAAAAGTTCACCGGATGCTTGGCCTCCTTGAACCGCTTCATCAGCCGGCTCGGAGAGAAAGCTCTCCCCCTCTACCACCTCATGAAGAAGAGCACTCACTTCGAGTGGAACGACCAGGCCGACCAAGCTTTTCATGAGCTGAAGAAGATGCTGGCCACGCCGCCCGTCCTAGCGGCGCCGACTGAGAAAGAGCCCATGCTCCTTTACATTGCCGCAACTAGCCGGGTGGTCAGCACCGTCATCGTAGTCCAACACCCAGAAGAAGGCCGAGCCCAGCCGGTCCAGAGGCCGGTGTATTATTTGAGCGAGGTGTTGTCCGCTTCAAAGCAGAACTACCCGCACTACCAGAAGATGTGCTATGGCGTGTACTTCGCCGCCAAGAAGCTGAAGCACTACTTCCAAGAGCATCCCATCACGGTCGTATGCACCGCCCCGCTGGCCGAGATCATAGGCAGCTGGGATGCATCCGGCCGGGTGGCGAAATGGGCCATCGAGCTGGCCCCTTACACGATCTTCTACCAGCCTCGCACCGCCATCAAGTCCCAAGCATTGGCCGACTTCCTCGTCGACTGGGCCGAGACCCAGTACCTACCGCCAGCTCCCGACTCCACTCATTGGCGCATGCACTTCGATGGGTCCAAGATGCGCACCGGCTTGGGAGCCGGCATCATCCTCACCTCTCCCAATGGCGACAAGCTCAGATACACGCTGCAAATTCACTTTGCTGCCTCCAACAACGTGGCCGAGTACGAGGCGCTCATACACGGGCTCCGGCTTGCCAAAGAACTCGGCATTCACCGGATCCTATGTTATGGCGACTCGGACTTGGTGGTCCAGCAATCATCCGGCGACTGGGATGCCAAGGACACAAATATGGCAAGCTACCGCTTCCTCGTTCAGCAACTCAGCGGATACTTTGAAGGATGCGAGTTCCTCCACGTACCGCGAGCCGACAACGAGCCAGCCGATGCCCTGGCTCGAATAGGCTCCACTCGGCAAGCAGTACCAACCGGCGTCGCTCTACAACGCCTCCTCAAGCCGTCCATCAAGCCGTCTCCAGAGTCCGATTCCATCTTCGTACCGCCTGACCCCGACGCGGCCGGGTCCGGCTCGAAGAACCAAGCAGGCGACCCCGGGACTTCAGTAGTCGGCCCGGGGACTTCGGCAACCGGCTCGGGGACTGCCACACCCGGCTCGGGGACTGCAGTAGCCGGCCCGGGGACTGCACCAACACAACAGCCGGCGGCCGACTCCAGCATTTCACCACCCAGCCCGCCCACCCTGGTGGCAGTAGCCACATTGGCAGTTGGAGAAGTCGCGGCTCCGTCATGGGCTCAGTCCATCCTCAACTTCCTAGTAAACCAAGATCTGCCGGCTGACGAAACAGAGGCAAGACAAGTCCAACGCCGAGCCGGAGCATACACAATCGTCAACAGAGAGCTCGTCAAGCGCAGTGTCACTGGAGTCCTCCAGCAATGCGTCGAGCTAGAGAAGGGCATTGCAATCCTCAGAGACATTCACCAAGGAGAATTCGGCCACCATGCGGCTTCAAGATCACTCGTCACCAGAGCTTTCCTCCATGGTTTCTTCTGGCCGACTGCTTTGGATGACGCCAAAGAATTAGTTAAATATTGCAAAGGGTGCCAACTCTTCAGCTCCAAGCAACACATGCCGGCTTCGGCACTCAAGACCGTTCCCCTCACCTGGCCCTTCGCCGTTTGGGGACTGGACATGGTGGGCCCATTCAAGACGACGCGCGGCGGCATGACACATCTGCTTGTCGCCGTGGACAAATTCACCAAATGGATTGAAGCAAAGCTGATCAAGAAGCTGAATGGGTCGACTGCCGTCACATTTATCACAGATATAACTACTCGGTACGGCGTGGCACACAGCATCATCACCGACAATGGCACAAATTTCGCCAAGGGAGCCTTGGCACGTTTCTGCGCGACGCAAGGCATCCGGTTGGATCTAGCATCCGTCGCCCACCCGCAGTCAAACGGCCAGGTCGAGCGAGCCAACGGCCTCATCCTTTCCGGCATCAAGCCCCGACTGGTCGTACTACTGGAGCGTTCAGCCGGCTGTTGGCTCGATGAGCTGCCGGCTGTCCTCTGGAGTCTACGCACTACCCCAAACAAGTCAACCGGCTTCACTCCTTTCTTCCTCGTGTACGGTGCCGAGGCAATCATCCCAACCGACATCGAGTTCGACTCGCCCCGGGTAACCATGTACACGGAGGCGGAGGCCAAGGAAGCACAAGAAGACGGCATCGACCTGCTGGAAGAAGGCCGGCTGTTAGCCCTCAGCCGGTCTGCCATCTACCAGCAGGGTTTGCGCCGCTACCACAGTCGGAAGGTCAGGCCAAGATCTTTCCAAGAGGGCGATCTTGTGCTTTGGCTGATCCAGCGAACAGCCGGCCAGCACAAGCTCTCGGCCCCTTGGGAGGGCCCCTTCGTCATCAGCAGAGCTCTAGGCAACGACTCCTACTACCTGATCAACGCGCAGAAGCCGAAGGCACGAAAGAGAGATGACTCCGGCAAGGAGTCGGAACGACCATGGAACGCTAACCTCCTTCGAAGATTTTACAGTTGAAATGCAGTATGTATCACGCTAACTTTTGTACTAAATACGAGACAATAGGCCCCCCGAGGAGGGCTCGGGGACTGCCATCTTTTATCTATGAATGAAAAGTATCATGCTTATGACCTTGTCATTTCATTTACTTGTTCTGTCCGGCACCGGGTTCGACTAGTCGGCCCGGGGACTGGCCGACTGGAGTTATATTAGAACTCCTACCCGCGATCCGACAAGTAGTGTGCCGACACCCAGGCTTAGCTCTTGCCAAAGTCGCAGTTCGAAGAACCGGCTGTCCGGCTGGCAAGAGTCAAAAGCAGGAAAGGATGCCCACATGAAAAATGGCCAGGGACCAACGGGCTAATATAACGAAAGCCGGTTTGCCGCCTACCACCGACCGACTACCAAAGTAGCCAGCCGGCCGGTTTCCATTCACTTCACTTCAATCCAAGAAAGCTCGAGTACTTGCCTCGCCAAAGAGGGAAGGCAGCAAAGGAAAAAGCCTAAGGATAAAAAGCATACGCGAATGGAAACCAAACATGCACATAATAATATTTACATAAAAGACCTCCAAGAGGCCAGCATTCAACATAGTTTGGATACACCCCCCAGTGGGTGGAACTGTGAAATCTTAATAAAGATTGTTTAAAAGGCAACAAGCAGGAAAAATAAGGACGGCAGGTCAAGCTGGCGGAGCGACCGACGAGCCGGGCTGGTCGGCGGAGACGGTTGTGCCGGCTGAAGGAGTGGCCGGCTGGCGAACCTCGGCTTGATCACCGCCTCCCGCAGAGGGTGCGCTTCCACGCGCCTCGTTGCTGGAGGCACGGTCAGCCTGAGGCCGGCCGGTTGTTCCACTAGCCGGCTCAACGTCTTCACCGTCCTCTTCTGCGTCATCCTCGCCCTCGTCGCTGGAGGCGATCTCCTCTGCCGAGTCCTCACCCACCGCCGGGTTTAGCCCGAACCACTCCTCCGGCTGGGCAACGCCGTCATCATTGATTTCAGGTGCAAAAATGCTGATGTCGGTGCACTCGGCGATCATCGAAGCACGCTGGGCGATAGCCGGCCGCACCTCCTCCAGCTGTGCGTCGGCCTCCAGCTGCCAAGTGCGCAGCTGGTCCAGGTTCAGCCCTGGGTACCAAGCTCGAATGAACTCCAACACCCGCCCGGCTCCAAGACGGGCCGCCGACGCCTTCCAAGCTTCAAAGCGACCGACTGCGACCTCCAGCCAGTCGGCAGTCCGGCTTGGGGTGCGGGGGATCGTCTCGTCGGGCCAGAGGGCAGCCAACACCTGCGCCCCGACATGTTGGAGCCGGCGAAGCATCCGCTGAGCTGGCTGCAGCCGCGCTTGGACAACCAAGAGCTGCTCCTCAAGCGTCCGGTTCGCGTCCGGCGCGATGTTGACCCCTGCCTGACGGCGCGCCTCGCGCTGGGCCTCGATGGTTTGGGCGGCGAAGGCGGAGTAGCCGGGAAAGTAGTCTGCACAAGAAAATAGGCAGCAGCACAAGTCAGGCCAAAAACCAGGCGGCAAGGGGCAAGAGAGGAGCGAGGAAGGCGGCTTACCATCGATCAAGTCCTCGATGCGGCCGAAGCCTTCATCCAGCGCTCGCCGGGTCTCAGCCTAGCTCGCCGCCTCGGTCTCAAACTCTGCCTTCAGGGCGGCCTCGCTATCCTGCGCTTTCTGCAGGGCCGCCTTGTGGCTCTCCTCTTGGTCAGCCAGCTTCTTGGCCAGGTGGTCACGCTCCTGGACCAAGGCAGCGTACTCAGCATCCTTGGTACGAAGGGTGGCCTGCGCTTCGCCGAGCTCGCTCCTCAAGTCGGCGTTGGCCCCTGAAAGCACGAAAGACGAGAGAAAAAAAACCAATAAGGAAAAAGTCATCAAGGAAGATCCGACCCGACTGCTCAGCAGTCGGCCCGAATCTCGGGGACTACACCCAGTGGGTGCGCTGACGCGCCCCCACAGGAGCCAGACAAGATCGAGCACTTACTTCGGCTGTTGGCCAGGTCGTCGGTCTTCCGACCCAAGTCCTAAGCCTCGGGGTTGAAGGCGGCAGCACGAGAGTTATGATATTCCTGGAAGTTCAGACAGGAAGCAAAAATAAGGTAGTCGTCAAGAAAGATCCGACCCGACTGCTCAGCAGTCGGCCCGAATCTCAGGGACTACACCCAGTGGGTGCGCTGACGCGCCCCCACGGAAGAAATCAAGAGACCAAAGCGGCCAAGAATGAAAGACTCACCCGGATGGCGGCCCGCGTCGATAGGAACTCCTGGGTGTACTGCTGCAGCAGGACGGCCTGAGCTTGAAGCCGGCTCCGGACCTCTTGAGCCGCCACATTCAGCTCGCCAGTCCCCCCGTTGGGAGTCCACTCGGACGTGGCAGTGCTCGCCGACTCCAGAGCCTCCACCGACTGGCCGGCGCCCGCAACTCGGCGCAACTCCGGCGGAGCGGCGCCTCCCCCTGCGCGCCGACGCGTCATCGGCTGCACCTCGAAGCCGGCTCCGTCCTCCGGCTCACCCTCGGCCGGCTCCTCTAGCGCCGCTGATGATTGGCCGCCTTGGCCCGCTCCGGTTGGCGCTGCCGGCGGCGCTCTCCCCGCGAAGACCACGAGGTCATCCCTCCTCTCCATCAGTGGCGGGTCTTGGAAGATTTCCTCCGCCAGGGGCAATGGGGTGTCAGGGGCCACGGCTCAGAGGGGAATGGCGAGCAGCGGAGGCTGGTTACGCGAACCCTCCGCCTCCGTTTCCGCGGTCGCCGCCTCCGCCTCGGCCTTGGCTGCCGCGTCAGCCTACTCCCTCGCCGCCTGGGCGGCCGCTTTTTCCGCCGCCTCACGCTCCTCCCGCGCCTCACGGGCGTTCCACTCCGTGGCCTCCCTGAGGTCGGCGCGGGGGTCCACGCGGCGGGAGCCCGAAGACCCTCCAGTCGACCCAACTACGGAGCCGCCCGGACCCCGCTCAAGGGAAAGCGGTGCCCTGTCCAGCGAGCGGGAAAAGGTTAGCAAGAATGTTCGAACAGGAGAGAACGATGAAAAGCATGCGACCAGGCAATCGACGACTTATGCTGAGACCGCCTGAGGCTGCTTCACCGCCTTGCGGAAGCGGGCCGCTTTCGCGGCCGCCTCATCTCGTTTGGTCGCTGCGGTGGAGGCTTTGGACTTCTTCGGCCGACTGCCGAAGAGGATTGACGCGGCCCGGTGCTTCTGTGCGCCACCGCCGGCAGCCGGCGTGGTGGACGAGTCCACGCCCTGATGGTCGGCCGCCGGCTGGTGACGCGGGGCGACTTCGGCTTCGGCATCATCCGGCCAGTCCTCGAAGCTGGCGGTAAGCCCTGTGCCTCCGGGCTCGGTGTCGTCCCCCACGACGGCGTCTTCCATGGCGGCCGCCCCCAAATCCGGGTCGTCGACGTCGTCCACCGTGCGGTCGGGGACGTACTGGCGTTCTATCCCTGCTGCCCCGGTCATCGGCGGAAGAAGGGGGTTCTGCTAAGAAGAACCGACCGATCACAAGCCGGCCATCATAAAGCCGACTACCAACAAAAAGAAGAAAGAGAGGAAAGCTTACCATGGGTGGAGGGTTGGCGCGAGAATACGGCACCTTGCCGTATCGCCAGTCCTCGGCGCGCTTGCAATTGGAGATATGATTTACCATGTACAACACCTCCGCATGAGGCATCTCCCTGGTGCTCAGCCGGCTTGGGTCGAAGCGGCCGCTCATCTGACACATCATGTGGGGCCGGCTTTGGAGAGGAAGTATCCGGCGCTCCACGAAGGCGGCCACCAAGTCGGCCCCGCTCAGGCCTTCCGACTGGATCATCACCCGAAGCCGGGAGACGGCAGCGTTCCTGGCCTGAGACAGTGACCTGGACCAGAAACTCCATGAGGGCTGCCTCCCAGCCGGCGGGCCGGCTACGTAAGCCGGCAGGTTGACGTGGTCTCCTTGCTGGGCGACGTTCTTCACGTAGAAGTATGACTTCTGCCAGATCTTCACCGACTGGATCAGGGGGATGGGCGGGAACGGGTTGTTCTCGCCCGACCTCCTCATGGCGATGAAGGCCCCGCAGGGGGCGGGCATGCTTGCGACGACGGTGCCGAGTTTGCTCTAGAAG